>NC_061117.1:101052366-101181354 GCF_002878395.1 Capsicum annuum
GACCACAAGCTAACCCATGACTGATATATGTACCTGTATACTACATAATATAACATAAAGCTATGGAAACATGTACTGAATTGCCATAAGATTCAAATCTAAATAGTATAAAACGTCGGATAAAAACAATATCTGAAAATGGTATATCAATACCAAAACAAAACTGAAATATCTGTCTGACATGTTGTAGTCTGAAAGCCTCTAAACTGTTTGAATAAGGAGTTGATGGAACATGTCTCCAACTAACTCCATCTAATAACTGAAATAAACTAAAATGATAAATTAAGTAATAATCATATCATCCTCCAATAAGAAGGACTCACTACACCTCTAAATATTGGAATGCTACTGCTGATTTGGAACTCGCATCTGTAAACCTATAGTGTAGAATAAAATAAACACCATAGCGCAAATGCGTCAGTACACCTGAATGTACTGAGTATGCAAGTAAGGTAGGCTAAATACAAATGGTTTACATGCATGAATAATGTTGACTGATATGAACATGAGAATACATACATGCATACATAACTATAACTGAACTCGTGGAGATACTGACTACTGATTCTAAATACTAACAACATAAGTTTACTGATACTGAGATACTAAAAGACTGAATTTACTGATATCGATATGTGAATCACTAATAAGTGAGGAACTGATACTATATTACTGAATACTAAAGGATTTAAACTATATTACTGATACATGAATAACTATTTCTGACAATTCTAATTATGAAGAACTGGTCTGATTGGATGTATCTGGCAATCTAATTATAAAGAATAGGTATGATTGACTGTATCTGATAGCCATGGATATGAAGAACTGATATGCTTGACCGTATCTGACAATCATGAAAGTGAATAATGGTAGCATGAGTTTACTGATATTTAATATAACTGATAGATGAGTTCTAATAGCTGATATAGTTGATAACATGAGTTTTGATAACTGATGTAACTGATAACATGAATTACTATATCTGATAGCCCTGCTACTGAATGCTGATAACATAGATGATTGTATCTGACAATCTTGAATTTAATAGAACTATCTAAGTCTCGTAATGTATCTGAGTTGACTATATCTGACAGTCCTGATATACTAAAATCTGAAGAACTATCTGAGTTCTTTACTGACACTGGGTGACTGTAGCTGACAGTCCTAAAATCTATAACTAAAATTGTGGGAGGTAGTTGTTTAACTGACATCCACTAATAACTCATATAGCTAAGTTAGGGTCCAATCTCTACCCCGACTGGAGGGCTGTCAATACCGCACCACTGGTAAGGATAGCTGTGAGAACCCTATAATGGCAGGTACTCAAAATGAGAAAGGTGGGAACCCTAATCTGACAGGTTAAGCCACCTCATTAACCCTAAACTGAGAGGTAGATGTCACAACCTACGCTGGCTATGTAGTTCTAGAACACAATGATTTCTTCTAAGAACCGCACCCTAAACTGGCAGGTGAGTTCCCATCCTTGGGTTCACTCGGTGCTAACTTCTACTCTTATCTGAAGAGACTAGACATGAATAACTGACTGTATTGATTATATGAATTGAACTAATTTTGAGTTTACTTAGTTCTGTAGCTGATAGAATAATATTAATTCTAATAGGTAACTGAGTTCATAAGATTACTAATCTTACTGCGTACTGAGTTTATGAGATTTCTGAGAGTTCTAAATTTTAGGGATTTCTGAAGTTACTGGGTACTGAGATTTCAGAGATTATCTAAGATTAACTAAGTACTGAGATTTCTGAACTACTGAGATTACTGAACTACTATGATTGCTGAGATTTCTAAGTTTACTTGAGTCACATGACTAACTGAATTCTGTAGATCTTGGCTTTACTAAGTATCGTGATAACATGACATGGCTCTAGGTACACAGCTATATTTTTTGGGTACAAGTACCCCCAGGACTCGATGGAAGGAAACTGACATAACTTGACTTTCTTGAGTACATAACCATCAATAACAATCCATAATACATAAGTGAGGGATTTCATGAAGTACATGGTCATCATAATATCTAACATGAATAGGAATGCTTATAATCAAGTCATAAATATCATATTCTAATATCATGGGCATTCCAACATTTAGTTCATATTATAATAATTTGGGGATAACTCATGTGATACTTCAAAATCATGATCTAGTTCATAACATGGAAGACATATAAACACACTATAAATCCATTCCCCAATTATCATGTACATTCCATTAACATATATATTGCACAACAATAACAAGTCAGCTCTTTAAACATAATAGACCAGCATGAATTTATTATATAGTTCACCCCTAAGTTATAATATATGATTTCTATTATTCTAGGTATTTTAGACAACACCTTACATGTATAATTTTTGCATAGGTATACTTATTAACATAGCATTCTTACTCCATCCAAAATTTATGGGTTTCAACTATCATAGTCACATGTTTCATGGAAACACATCAAAATACAACCTTGAAACTCAAACCATAATCATCAACATGAATATAATCATAACACATCATGTAAATCATAATTCAATATTTAAAAGTTGATTCATGAGCTCCACGGATGAAAGGGATCCGTGGATGAACACTACACATACATTATTTTTCAATTTCATGAAGATTGATGGAGAGAATTACTTGAGCTTGAATCTTCTATGAAAACCCTAGCTTGTGATCTTAGGATTATTTTTAGAGAAATAACATGTTTTGGTGAACTAAGGGCTTAATTTTTTGTTTAGGCATTATAAAAGGGTGGGAAAAGGACCATTTTTGCCCCAAAAATGGACTTTTAAGTCACCTGGACACCCACATGTGCGGAGCACACTTTATCGCACACCTTAGGTTATGCGTCACACATCTTATCACACATATTAGGGTGTGCGTCGCACTCCTTATCGCACACCTTAGGTTGTGCGTCGCACACCTTATGTGAGGTGATGTTCTCTACTTTGTAAAGTCATAACTTCTTGCTCGGATGTCGGATTTTAGCAAAATTGGTATCGTTGGAAAGATAATTTAAAGTGATTTCATTTGATATATAGTATTCCATATAATTCAATATATAAAAGGAGTTATGGCTAATTGAATTTGACCCAAGTTTTGACGTTCACTAAAACTTGAACGATAGGAAAGCTTTCAACTTGAACTTGAGTTAGGGAACCTCTATGATCTAAATTAATGCTCAAATAGATCCCCACAATACATAATTGATTAACACACTAAATTTATGTAGGGTTCAAGGATTTTGAAATGTCTACGCATAGGAATGATGGACTTTCATTCTTGTCCAATATATGGGATATTAAAACTAACAACATGAGCTTACTGATACTGAGATACTGAGTGATTAAGTTTACTGATATTGATATGTCAGTCACTAATAAGTGAGGAGCTGATACTGTATTATTGAATACTGAAGGACTGAAACTATATTACTAATACATGAATAACTATTTCTAATAGTTCTGATTATGAAGAACTGTCCTGATGGACTGTATCTGGCAGTCTAATTATAAAGAATTAATCTGATTGACTATATATGACCTGTTATCAGGTAAACTAAAAGGAGATACATTAGCCCTATGGGTAGGGACATCTCAACCTACGTTGGCTATGTAGTTCTAGAACATAAGGATTGCTTCTAGGAATCACACCCTCTGACTATGACAGGTAAGTCCCCATCCTTGGGTTCACTCGATACTGAATCCTACTCCCAACTGAAAGACACTAAGCTGATTTGTTGAACTAAACTGATTAATTGAACTGATATTAGTGGGATTGTTTAGCAGAGCGAAACTTAGTTTATGAGATCACTGATCTTACTGAGTATTGAGTTCTTAAAATTTCTGAGAGTACTGAATTATGGAGATTACTGAAGTTATGGAGTACACTAGAATTTCTAAAGTTTCTGATATCACTGAGTACTGAGATTACTGAGATTAGCTGAGATTAACTGAGTTACTGAACTTTGCTGAGTCACATGAATGACTAAGTTCTATGGAACATGGCTTGACTGAGAGTATCCTGAAATCATGACTTGGCTCTAGGCACACAACTATATTTTTCGGGTAAAAGTACTCCCGGGACTCAATGGAAGAAAACTGTCACACATGACTGACTTGATCATAAGAGTAGAGTCCAAAATTCACAATATCATAAGTAGGGGATTTCATACTATACATGATGCTCAACTTCTTATACATGGAATCGAATTCATACAACATGTATATACTTGCATAGCTTCAATACCATGCTCATTCCATATCACAACAACAACACATAATAATAACGGGAAATTTATGTGAAATCATAAAGCATAGAATGTGGACTTGTCATTTAAGCACAATTAAATCATGGGATGTGAATTCTATCATCCTAGGCATTTTATAAAACACCTTACATTCACCACTTTGGGCGTAGATTTATTCATGATTTCAACCACCCATATCACCCAAAGTTCATATATTTCAACTAACATGCCATCCTAGTTTCATACAAACACATAAAGATTCTATCTTGACATCATCCAATACATAAACAAGATCAACAATCAAATCAAAATATAACAAGAATGACATATAGTTTAAAATATGGTTATTGGACTTCATGGATGGAAGGAGTCCATGAATGAACACACGCATACCTTATTTCTTGATTTAGTGAAGATTGATGGAGAGATTCTTGGAATTTGATGGTAGAATTTGCTTGAACTTGAATCCCCCAATTGAAATCCTAATGTTTTCTTGAGAGTATTTTGATGAAAAAGAGTATGTTTTGGTGAAATAATGGCTTAATCCTATGTTTGGGAGTTTATATAGGGGTGGGAAGATGACCTAAATACCCCTCTAGATGCATCTTTTAATTTCTGTAAAAATTTCCTAATTTGGGCCCCTGGCGCGATGCGGAGACATTGAGTTGATACATGTTTATGATGTGGAAACTCACCACGACATGGTGGAATCATGGAGAGACATTGGAAATTGAAAAACATCATTTTGATTTATGGCGCGACACGCCACTGACTGAATAACACTGCTGAAACTTTAAATCGCCATAACTTCTTAACTGGGTGTCCGTTTTAGTGAATTTGGTATCGATGGAAATCTTATTCAATTCTCAACAATTTGGAGGGTATAAATATGATAAAATACCACCTATAAACTAAGTTATTCTAGTTCAAAGATGACATACGTGAAATCACATATGAAAATTTGGTGGATTCAAAAGTTCTTAGCTTGGCTTACTCTAAGTGACTCTTATGAACATGCTTAACACATCATAAGCTCTATTATCACTAGGATACTCATCATAACTCATTTACTTAAACATGAATTACAGGATAGGAGGTTTCATACATAGAAACAATGGTTTATTTTCTAGCTTAGAAATGTACGGGGTATTAGAATATCTCTCCCTTGGGAACATTCGTCCTGGAATGAGACTGACTGAGAGGGAAAACAATAAGTTGAACATTAAATGAACATGAATGACTGAAACATGATCTCATGACTGACGTGAAAAATAAAATAATTCATACTGAACTTGCATATCTAATGCATGGGTAGTAGATTTATGAATGAAGACTGAGTATTTTGATGAACGAAGTTTCTCAAAATGAGAAGGCATATCTAATGCAGAGATTGATAAGCTGAATCCATGCATATCTAATGCATGATTATATGACTGACATGATATATGAACACGTAACTGAAAGTACTGATAAGTTGATCAAGCATATCTGATGCGTGAGTACAAAACTAAATTGACTCGTGAATATGCGACTGAACATGTAATGGTAAAGATGCCAAGTTTGAACTCAAAATAAAGCATGGAACTGAATACCAAGTTTGGTATTGAAACCTGATCATGAGAATAAGTAAGCTCAAAGAAGACTGTTCTGTTGAACTAAAAATGTTGATGAGTCTGAGATTAATCACTCAATATGCATGAGAGGGAACATGAGAACATAACTGTGTCTGGAATTTGATCCATAAACTGAACTAAGTCTATATTATGTGACATGGATAGAGTATCCGGAAATGAACTGATACATTGAGCACATAGCTTATTACTGAGTTTTAGAGTTAGAGGGTTAGATCATAAGTAACACTTCCTCTAAGACAAATTAATCAAAGAAAATGGCATGTTTAAATCATGAAAATTCAAGGTCTATAGTATATCTCCCCCTTGGGACACTATGTCCCTTAAAGGATGCTGGGCTAACTTTGCTGAGATATTAAGGAAGTTGAGGCGATGCACAAGTCACCTAGGTACAAAATCTTGACTGATTATTTGAGATTTGGAACTGAGGCATGACACATGAACTGAGGTGTTTACTGGAATGAAGCATACATCATAACTAAGATTGTAACTGGGACTAATACTAGAACTGAATGTTGTGTTTGCAAGACTGAATTGAGACTGAGTGTCTAGAATCCATGTCTGAGACATGATACATAAACTAAGCTGAGCTTGCATATACTAGTATGCTCTATTTTAGAGATGGTTACATCCTCCAGGTGTCTGTTAGTATGGATTGATGGAAAGAAGGGAGAACAACACCTACCAAATTTGACTGCATATCTGTTAAATTGATTTTCTAGCTTGACTGACTAACTTATGCTAATAACTGAACACTGGGCATGTAAGACTAAACTGAACTTGGTCGGAATAACTGAACTGAGCCTATCGAATATTGTACATAAGATGTAAGGATTAACTGAATACCATGAGGTGACTAATCTTGGATATATGGAGATTGTATTACTTGAAAATGAAGTACTACACATGTAATATGATTCTGAAAGATTTGGTAAACTGAGGTACTGATAGATAAGAGAGAAACTGATAGTTGCATACTATGTCATAGCGAATCTGAGACTGAACTGAGTTTTAGGGCCTGATTACTAAACTAGGATAGAATGCAGGGTTCAGTTAACTGAACTTTGGGATTTTGAAACTAATGCACGATACATGAGCTGAACTGAACTTGCAACTACTAGGAGATTCTACCTTGGAATAGTTGTATTCTCTGAGATTTTGGATAGCATGAATAGATGCAATGATGAGAAAACAAACCATACAAATTTGATTGCTCGATTTCTAAACTGACTTGTTGATTTTACTATCTAACTCATGTTGAAAAATAAGCTTAAATGAGAGAAAGATATCTGACAGTGCATACCATGAACATGAAAAATATGTAACGTACTCGAATCTAGGTTAGGGAAACTTTCTGGATCATGATGGGTATGGAGTTTATTCTGACACTGACCACTCTTGGTACCTTGTTGACGCAGCTCTTTACCCCTCTGTGATATAACTCTACAATCTCGCATCTTATGGCCTGGCTTTCCACACCCAAAGGATACATCAATGCCTACCCTACACACATACTTATGGAGTTTACCACAAGCCTAACAAAGAGGATGGGTAAGAACTTTGTTCTCTCTACCACCTAATCTCGGCTAAGAATGAATGTAACTACCTATTCTATCCCTCTTATTTTATCTTTTTTTCTTTTTAAGATCATTCTCCTCAATCTTTTGAGCATAGACTATCAACCTAGACAAGTCCATATCAACAATCAACATTGTCATCTAGCACTCCTTAACCACTCTACCTGATACCCCAAACACAAACTTATTCATTCTGGACCTACTGTCTTTCACTACATGTGGATCATACCTGTCTAAATGGGTAAACTTAAGGGAGTATTCTTTTACGCTCATCGTACCCTATCTGAGATTAATGAACTCTAACACTTTAGCCTACTTCTGCTCGATGGTAAAAACCCTATCTAAGAAAGTTGTAGCGAACTCTTCCCACACTATGGGCTCTGTATCTATACCCCTGTCTACCTTCCACTGTTTAAACCATGTATGGGCTATATCTTATAGTTGATAGACGACTAACTCTATACTCTCACTGGAAGTCACTCCCATGATGTCTGTGACTTTCTAAACTTGATTGAGGAACTGTTGTGGATCCTCTTCAGACTTAGAATCGGTAAATAGAGGAGGATCTATTCGAGTGAAATCTCGAATCCTAGATGCAGCAACATTGGCCTCGAGGTCAGTCGAATCAACGACTGGCCGTTCGTTCTGAGCTACAATTGAACTAGCTAGAGTAGTCAATGCAGTCCTGAATTCTGGATGAGAGATGTACTCGTCCAAGGAATCTGCTTGGATGGGCTGAGGTGCTGACTGACTGTTTGTTCTTTTTTAACTAGTCCTTTCTAAAGACATGTTCTATAAACAAAAGGAAAAAGTGAATTAGATTAAGAGATTAATTAGAGCTTTTACTCACTGGCACGACATGAATACTGAAAGAAGGGAAATTGTTCCTAAAACATCTCATAGCCTCCTTCACAGAAGTGTGGTGCATAACACATACATGTACAAGACTCTACTAGATGAGGATTTTAGACTTCCTAGGACTCTATTGAACCTTAGTCTCTGATACCAAGTTTGTAAAACCCTAATTTTCTAAACTAGAATGCTACACGGTGATTATGACCCCAAAGGAACATAAGCTAACCCATGACTGATATCTATACCTGTATGCTGCATAATATAACATAAAAATGCAGAAACATGTACTGAATGGCCATAAGGTTCAATTGAATAAGCATCTGATAAGAACAATGTCTGAAAATGGTATAACCATACCAAAACAAATCTAAAATATCTATCTGACATGATATAGTTTGGAAAGCCTCTAAACTGTCTGAACAAGGAGTTGATGGGACATGCCCCCAGCAAACTCCAACAACTGAAATAAACTAAAAAACTAAAATAGTAATGAAATCATCGTGTCCTCGAAAGATAAGGACTTACTTTTAACTCTAACTACTGTTACTGAAATCTACTGCTGATCTGGAGCTCTTGTCTCTAAACCTATGATGTAACATAAAAGAAAGCACCATAGCATAATGCGTCAGTACGACTAAATATGCTGAGTATATGAGTGTGGTAAGCTAAATGCAAAGGGTTATATGCATGAACAATGTTGACTAATATGAACATGAGAACACATACATGCATAAGTAGCTATAACTGTACTCGTGGTGATACTTACTACTGAGTCTGAACACTGACACCATGAGCTTACTAATACTGAGATACCGAGTGATTAAGTTTACTGATATTGATGTATAAGTCACTAATAAGTGAGAAGCTGATACTGTATTATTGAATACTGAAGGACTAAAACTATATTACTGATACATGAATAACTATTTCTGATAGTTCTAATTATGAAGAACTGTCCTGGTGGACTATATCTATCAGTCTAATTATAATGAATTATTCTGATTGACTGTATCTAACAGCCATGAATATGAATACTGGTAATATGAGTTTTGATAACTAGTATAACTAATAACATGAGTGATTGTATCTGACAGTCCTGAATAATGTAAAACTAGCTCAGTTCTATATTGTTGGGTGACTATAGCTGACATTCCTAAGTCTAAAGAACGATCTATGCTCTATTACTGAAACTGAGACCGAGACTGAAACTGAGACTATGGGAGTTAATCATCAAACCGACACGCCCTGGAACTAAACTGGTTAGGGTCTAACTTGTAACCCCAGCTGGAAGGGTTTCAATACCGTACCATGGGTAGAGAAAACATATGAGTAAACCCTATTCTATTTTAGGGCTTATTTCGTCTGACCTGCTATCAGGTAAACTCAAAGGAGATGCATTGGCCCTATGGGTAGGGACATCTCAGCCTGAGCTGGCTACGTAGTTTTGGAATGGAAGGATTCCTTCTAGGAATCACACCCACTTACTTTGATAGGTGAGTCCCCATCCTTGGGTTCACTCGGTGTTGAATCCTACTCCTCACCGAAAGACATTGAATTGGTTTGCTGAACTAAACTAATTAACCAAACTGATATTAGTGGGATTGTTTAGCAGAGCTAAAATAAGTTTATGAGATCATTGATCTTACTGAGTATTGAGTTCTTGAAATTTCTAAGAGTACTGAATTACAAAGATTACTGAAGTTACGGAGAACACTAGAGTTTTAGAAGTTTCTGATATCACTGAGTACTGAGATTACTGAGATTAGATAAAATTAACTGAGTCAATAAACTTTCCTGAGTCACATGACTGACTGAATTCTATAGAACATGGATTGATTGAGATTATCATGAAATCATGACATGGCTCTAGGCATACAACTATATTTTTTGGGTACAAGTACCCCCATGACTCGATGGAAGGAAACTTACACACATGACTGACTTGATCATAAGAGTAGAGTCAAAAATTCACAATATCATAAGTAGGGAATTTCATACTACACATGATGCTCAACTTCTTATACATAGAATGGAATGCATACTATATTTATATACTTGCATAGCTTTAATATCATGCTCTTTCCATATCACAACAACAACACATTATAATAACGTGAAATTTATGTGAA
The DNA here is from genome assembly GCF_002878395.1 of Capsicum annuum. NCBI lineage: Eukaryota > Viridiplantae > Streptophyta > Magnoliopsida > Solanales > Solanaceae > Capsicum > Capsicum annuum. The sequence goes on from NC_061117.1 coordinate 101,062,826, forward strand.
ATCATAGAGCATAGAATGTGGATTTGTCATTTAAGCACTATTGAATCATGGGACATGAATTCTATCATCCTAGGAATTTTATAAAACATCCTACATGTACCACTTTGGGCATAGGTTTATTCATGAATTCAACAACCCATATCACCTAAAGTTCATATATTTCATCTAACATGCCATCTTAGTTTCATACAAACCCATAAAGATTCTATCTTGACATCATTCAACACATAAACAAGATCAACAATCAAATCGAAACATAACAAGCATGGAATATAGTTTAAAATAGGGTTCTTGGACTTTATGGACTAAAGAAGTTCATAAATGAACACATGCATACCTTAGTTCTTGATTTAGTAAAAATTGACGGAGAGATTCTTGGAATTTGATGGTAGAATTTGCTTGAACTTGAATCCCCCAATTGGAACCCTAATGTGTTCTTGAGAGGATTTTGATAAAAAAGAGTATGGTTTGGTTAAATAATATCCTAATTCCATGTTTGAGAGCTTATATAGGGGTGGGAAGATAACCCAAATGCCCCTCTAGAGGCGTCTTTTAATTTCTGTAAAAATTTCCTAATTTGGGCCCCTGGTGCGATGTGGAGACATCACATTGCCACTTGTTTATAACATGGAAACTCACCGCGATGTGGTGGAATCGTGAAGAGACACTGGAAATTGACAAACATCATTTTGGCTTATGGTGCGATGCACCACTGACTAAAATGATACTGCTGAAACTTTAAATCGCCATAACTTCTTCATCGGGCGTCCGTTTTAGGTGAATTTGGTATCTATGGAAAGATTATTCAATTCTATATAATTTGACTAGTATAAATCTTCCAAAATACCACCTGTAAACCAATTTATTCTCATTCAAAGATGACCTATGTGAACTCACACACGAAAATTTGGTGGATTCAAAAGTTCTTAGCTTGGCTTACTCTAAGTGATGTTTATGAACATGCTTAACACATAATAAGCTCTATTATCACTAGGATACACATCCTAACTCATGTTCTCAAACATGAATCATAGGATAAGAGGTTTAATGCGTAGGAACAATGGTTTATTTTCTAGCTTAGAAATGTATGAGGTATTACATTCTCTCTTCTTAACCATCCATCTACTGGTGAAAAGTTGTACTAAGATAAACTTGGGTACTAAGACCCTCCTAAAAAGCCTTCCAAATATAAGATGTAAACTGAGTACCTCTTTCTAAAATAATGATCAATGAAATTCCATCCAAGTTTACAAATTCTCATAGATAGAGACTAGCATAATACTAGTCCAAATATGAAGTATAGAGTGGCACGAAATAAGCTGACTTGGTCATTCTATCCATAATAAACCAAATAAAATCATGTTTTTGACGTGTACGAGGGAACGTGGTAACACAGTTCATATTAATAACTTCCCACTTCCAAGTGGGGATATTAAAATCCTAAAGTGTACCACTAGGTCTCTAGTGCTCAACCTTGACCTACTGATAATTCGACCACTAAGCCACAAATTCTATAATATCCTTTTTCATACCATTCCATGAATAGGCTTCCCATAAATTATGGTACATATTAGTGGCTCGTGGGTGAATAGAATATCTTAAACCATGCACTTCTTCTAATATTTATTTCCTCAAGCCATCCTCATTGGAATATATAACTTTCCCTGACAATGAAGAACACCATCTTCCCCTTGGGAGACAACGTAAACTTTCTGATCTCAAATTGCCTCTTTAAACTTAACTAAAATAGGATCTCTGTCTTACTTTTCTTTCATCTTATATAATAAAAAATATTCTAAACCATTCTGAGCTCATAGATTACCTTCATCCAAATCAATCAAGTGAACTCCCAGTCTAGAAAGTTGGTGAACTTCAAAGACTAACTTATTCTTATCCTCCTCAACATGGCCGAAATTTCCCATAGACAACCTTCTAAGGTCATAATCCATAACATTAGGCTTACTTGGGTGATAAATCACACTCATATCATAGTCTTTCAATAATTCAATCCACCTTCTCTAACGAAGATTTAGGTCTTTCTGTGTGAACACATACTATAAACTCTTATGGTCGGTAAACACATCAACGTGAACCCCATAAAGGTAATGCCTCCAAATTTTCAAGGAAGAATCAACTGATTCCAACTCAATATCATGATTTAGGTAGTTTTTCTCATGGGGTTTGAGTTGTATAAAATCATAGGTCATGGCCTTACCTGATTGCATCAACTCTAATGCTATCATCAAAAATGATGTGGTAGAGGAAAGCTACTGATTAAAACTCAAATTCACACTTGTTGAACTTGGCGAACAAAATGGTGATCTTAAGGGTCTATAAAAAATTCCTAAAATGATTTGCACAATTACCTTTATTACAAGAATAGTTAAGGATGTCACCTATGAAGACTATGACAAATATGTCCAAGTACTACTTGAACATCCTGTTCATCAAGTCCATGAAAACTGTAAGGGCATTTGTTCCAAAAGACATAACTTCAAATTCAAAGTGAACATACTTAGTTCTGAAGGTTGTCTTTGGAACATCACATTCTATGACTCTGAGCTGCAGATAGTCGGATCTGAGGTCTATATTACATAAATAAGTTGCACTCTGAAATTGGTTGAACAAGTCATTAATAATATGGAAAGGATACTTATTTTTTATTATGACTATGTTTAACTTATAGTAGTCGGTGTACATTTTGAGAGAAGCGTCTTTCTTGTGCATGAAGAGAACTGGCGCGCACTATAGGGAAACACTAGGCCTGATGAAGCCCTTATCTAAGATATCTTTCAACTCTTTAAGATCAACTAAATCCATTATGTGTGGTAGAATTAAAATAGTCTAGGTGTCTGGAATAAGATATATTTTAAAATTAATTTCCCTCTTGGAAGAAAATCTAGGAAGAACTTCAGGAAACATTTTTGGAAACTTATTTAGCACTGGAACTGACTCAAGACCTAGAGTTTCAGATCTTGAGGTCATGACTTAAAAAAATTAATAAATACAACCCTTGGAGATCATCTTCCTTACCTTAAGGTACAGATAAATCGACCTATAGGTACTGAGGTACTACCTCTCCATTCTATGACTAGCTCATCAGGAAATTAGAACTGGACATTTCTATTTTTGTAATCAACTGAGGAATACTAGGGGTGGATCCAATCTATACCAAAAATGACATCAAAGTTAGTCATCTCTAATTCTACAAGGTCTACTTAGGTAACTTTATGGGACACTGTTATTGGGCAATTTTTGTATACCCGTCTGGCTATAATAGAATAACCCACTAGAGTAGACACTAAGAAGGTCTCTACTAGGATTTTAGGGTTGGCGCCAAAGTCTACTTCTATATAAGGAATCACAAAAAAGGTGAATTATGGGTCTAATAATATATAAGAATGAAGATGGAAGACTTGTAACATACCAGTAACCATATCCAGACAACATTCCTGATCCTGTTGAGTCTGGATAGCATATAGTCAGTTCTGATGCTACCCACTAGTGGCACTAGAGGAGGCACCCAATTTAGTAAGGCAACTTACTTGTTCTGCTGAAGAATTTTCCTAGCCCTATGACGCTTATTCCTACCCTTCCACAAACCCGATAGGCAATCCCCTAATCTATGGTCTATCTTACAATACCCAAAACAAGCATTGTTATTGGCCATATACTCTTTCTTATGGTTCTTACCACACCTCTTGCAAAATATATTGGTGCAACCACTGTTCATATTGCCTTAAGAATTAGAGTTGACTGGTCTATCTTGAGTATCTGGCCAGAACCTTGGCATTGGCGCACTAGCAGAAGATGGGGCTAGGGCTAAAACTTTCTTGAAAAATGGAGAACAATTTTCACTATAAAACCTTTGTTATGAGAAGTTAAAGCCACTGGCTCTGGACCTCTTATTTTCCCTTACTTTTTACTTGAGCTTCTCCTCTTCAGTCTGCTAAGAATGAACCATCAACGTACAAAGGTCCATCTCTTTAATCAATAATGCAGTCCTACACTCCTTGACCACATTTTTTTTGAAACTCTAGACACAAACTTTCTTATTCTGGCCCTAGAATCAGCCACCATGGTCGGAGCATACCTCTCCAACTGAGTAAACATAAGTAAGTACTCCTTCTCACTCATGCTTCCCCACTTGACATTAATAAACTCTTTCACATTAGATTTCCTCAACCTAAGTTGGAAAAACCTATATAGATAAGTAGTAGAAAATCATCCCACTCTACAAGCCCTTCATCAGCCTCTCTATCCTCCTTTAATTGCTTAACCCACATATGAGCCAAATATTATAACTAGTAAGTAGCTATGTCAGAAATTTTAGTAGAGGTAACACCCATGATATCAGTTACCTTCTGCACACAATTAGGAAAATCTTGTGGATCCTCCTCAGACTTGGATCTAGAGAACACTGAAGGATGTATTCGAGTAAAGTCTTGAATCCTAGATGTTGTCAAATTCACTAATGGGTTAGATAGGGAAATGGCCTGTTAGTTATTTTGGGTAGTCATTGATTGGGCTAAAATTATGAAAGCAGCCCTAAGTTCGGCATGGGAGACATGTTCGTCAGTAGGGTCTTCCTTAAAGGTGGAGGTATGGGTTGGTCCCTGTTCCTTCTTTGGTAATTACATTTGGGAGTCATTTTCTATTAATGTTCCAAGGAAAATTTAGAAGAGGAACTTCAATAGAGCTCAAACTCCATCACAATACATAAACAATTATAGTGTAAAACTTTTCCTAAAATGTCTCGTAGCCTCTAGCCCATAAGTGCATGGCACTTCACACCCAGGAGTAAGATTCTAATTAATATGGCTTTTAGACACTTTATGACACTTTAAACCTTGTGATATGATACAAAGTTTGTCACGACTCGAGACTACCCAGTAGTCATAACTCCATGCTTAGAGTCACAAATGACCCCAAGCTAACCCATGGTCTGGTACCTTCTATGAGCACTGAAGATAATAATAACATGATATAATATATGGAAGATAAACTAGGAAAAACTAATAACATATAATACAAACTCAATATTTAATATTTATCTGAACATCTAATAAAACTAAGATCAAGTCTGACTATTTTAAAGCCTCTAAAACATGGGGAGTTGAAGGGACAAACCCCCAACTAACTCCAAGTGATAATAATAAAGGAAATACTAAAATTAACTACAAATAAATTGTCCCTAAAGTATGAGGACCCACTACAACTACTTTTGAGTTATATGAACTGTCTATGTGCGATCGGAGAACTGAGCATTCGAACCTATGTTATAAGACAACTAAAGAGTGGTGAATTTACCACTCATTTACACTCAACATTCATGCACACTATTATGATTTGAATGTATAAGTGAGACATATTTGTGCTTAAATACAATAATTCCCATATTTTCAGATAATGCAAGTGTAGAGAAGAAAAGAAGCAACTGTGAGCTAAAACGGATAAAAAGGGAATAGATGTCCAAGAGCTGGACAAGATAAAAAAGAAAGTAGGACCTAGACCTCAGTTACCACAATGGCGAGATGATGGCCGTGACCCCAATCAGTAAAGCTAGTCAACCAACAACGATCGCTATCTATCCTCTGTGATCTCAGTAGGTGAAATCATGATAAAGCCTCCACGATCGATTGAGAGAAGAAAATAACCAAAGGGAAAAATGTCATTTGGCCAACTGACCCCAAATTCAATTTATGGCTCAATACCCATTCATTTTAGAGGGGATCATCATTCTACAACCTTACCTCCCATACTTAGTTTAGGGTTTTTGTAATTTCTTGGAGCTTGGAGCTAAATTTTTACTAGTCTTGAGCTAAGAAGACATTAGAGTGACTTCTAAGTGGATAATTGGCAAATACCATTGACGATTCATTGAAACCTAAAGTGAGGTTTGCATTCTCTTTATTTTTTGGTGAATCAATTTAATGGAGATCTTGGTTTATTTTTGCTTATTATCATTATAAATAGCTAGTTCTTTCTCTTGGATTATGTTAGAATAGGGTGCAATTTTGGTTGAAATTTGTGGGTGAAAGTCTGAAATACCTAAATGAGTTTGATGGATGAAAATCCCAAGCTCTTGAAAGCTCAAACAATCCTTGAAAGAGGGGTTTGGGTGAATTTTTGGAACCCATGTTATCCTTGAAAAAGGAATGTAGGAACTAAAGAAATAGTAGACTATTTATAGTCATAGTTTGCTAATTCTTACTATCTTAGACATAAGGGTGATTTCAATATTGACTATACCATGGATATTATCCTAGAAAGTGGGATACCCAATTGATTTGTTGGATATCTTTAATTGACACACTCTTTAGGTACTCAAAAGGGTCAATGAGTGATATCTTTGAGACTTTGTTGAAAATCTAGCCTCAGGGACTTTAGACCTAGCCTACCACATCAGCAATGATTAGAATTTTCATCCAATTATCATGTTCCTATGTATAACTTGCCCTTAGGAAATCATAGTTCCAAGATCCATTTTAATTGATTGTATTTTAGCTATTCTTGGTCTCAAAATAGTCCCTTAGAAGCCCAAGAATTGCCTTTATATTCAACAAGATTGAAAATCCCCCAAATCATTTTGTACCATAGGTTTGACCCTAGCAAACAACTTTTATTTTGAATTTACTCAATCGTCACTCACATTGTTCCTCGTTTATTTGATCCTGACTCTTAGTTGGGTAAATTTATTAACACTGAATGCCTTGCACTTAAATTAATGTGTAAGGTTGAGCGTTATCAAAAATAGGGTCATTGCCGGGGAACAATTAGGCGTATTGATTTAGTTTGAAATTTTTGCTTACGTGCTTTTGTTCAAACTTGTAAATATTTATTTGGGATTTTCTTTCATTTATTGTGATATATAGGTTTTTATTATTGATTAATTTTTACTATGGCATCTTGGAATGAATATGAGTTTGGTGGTTGGAGATCTTATCTTGATGATCCATATCCATATTGTGGTAGACCCCACTTTTGGAAAGATAGTAGATATTCTCCTCGGAGAGAGATATGTGTACTATCTCAATCTTATAGAGAGTATGGTTGTTCGCTATGTGGTGGTCAAGATGGATATTGGAGTGATTGTCCAAATTTCCCCAACCCCATTATGCTAACCCAATTTCTAGTTCTTCTTATAATTTTGATAGGTCTTATGATCAAGAAAAAGAAGTATGAAGCATCAGAAATAGTAGTGTTGAAGTAATGATTCAACTTATCTTGGATTGGGTGGAATCAACGGGGGATAATACACATCTCATAAATCAATCCATAGGGTCATGTAACGAGGAAATTGTAAGGATATAAGAAGTGGGTATAGAGGATAACCTCTCGAATACCATGGGTGTGTCTACTCTTCAAAATGAGATCAATGTTGATGAATCCTCGGTGATTTCTTAACCAACAAAACCAATCATGACAGAAGATGTTGAAGTCAAGGAAATAATGCTAGATTCAAAAGAAGAAACCAAGACATTCTCTTATGATGACTATAGTCCATTTCGTGGTGAAGAAGCTAATGATGATGCAACTTCGTAACTCAGGTATATACCTCATTCAAACCATTTCTCAACATTGTACTTAGAGAATGTGATAAAAGTCCATCCACCTAAGAAAAGATAGGATCATGGGGAGAAGGAGCATCACCCCTATGGTTTAGGGTTTGATATTCCAAAAGAGCATATGGGAGCCCCATATTTGAAGGCCAAGGAGCTCAATTTCCAATGATCAAATAGTGGCCTATTGATATTTCTGCCATTACCCAATGAGCCCACTCAAAAAATTGATGTAAAATTGGGTAGAAAGTTCAAGTCTTCTAATTGGAATCAAAAATTGGGCAAGAAATTCAAATCCTCTATGTGGAAGCATAATGAGAATTAATGATGCGTAGTGATGCGATGTTAAGCCAAGCACTTGATGGGAGGCAACCTATCATTTTCATGTTTACATTATATATTTTTGAATAAGTCACATGATTTTGATGTTTTATAGGTGGGTTGAACAGGATTGGAAGCAAAAAATAGGGGAGAACAAAACTTATAAGTGTAGTAGCCATGCAGAAAAATAAGGTAAAATATAGGAGCAAATGGATCGGTTATAGTGATCGCGGACTGAGTGCCACGATTGAACTAACCATGCCGTGATCGTACCACTATGGTTATCAATGCAGTTTCAGGGATCCCTTTGACCCTTCTTATGTGTAAGGTCAATTCAATTCTTTTTATTAGGGGTGTGTGACCCTGCCCTTGTGAGAACACATGTTGTCTTGCAATACTTGAATATAGTACACATGAAGCATGAAAATTTTATGATTTAATTGTTTTCATTTTTATTTTTATAATTCTTTTAATAATACTATTGGACGATCCTTTCCCTATGAAAGATTGATTGATGACATTTGTAACGGAAAAGCGTCGTGATTAGGTTTTGATCCAAGGATGCGGGGGAGGTTTGGATACCCGTGGCATCGAGATCACAAATGCAAGGGAAGTATGAGTACCTGTGGCATTGTGGATTTAGGATTACTACATACCATTGGTGATGTCTGAGTAACCATATGATTGGTTTACCCATATGAAGCCAAAATGTGAGGCTGAGACTTGAGTTTTTTAGATGGCTAGAAAATTTTGCATAGTGAAAATGCAAAGAAAACGCCCCCTCTGTCCAAAAATTTTTGAAAATCAATGGCATGGACGTAAGCGGCACTGCAATAATTCTTTTTCTTTTTTTTTTGTGATTCAAAATTTTTTTCTAGTGAAAATTGATAGATACTCTATTTTTTCTCTAGAGGGAGGGGAAATGAAGCCTCCTTGGCAAATTTTTATGCCATGTGTTGTGATATTATTTGTCTATATCTCATGTATACTTGTACCATATATAACTTGCCCCATTTGTTTCTTAAAGAAAATTTTGATAGTATTTGGTTGGTGAAGTGATCATAGGCCATCTTTTTTACATTGGATGTCCACTTTAGCCGAAAAATCCTTCCATTACATAGATGTTATCCCTAGTCACCAACTTCGAGCATTTGAACCTTTCTTTATCAAACACATTACGAGTCGTGAGCCTTTCAATTCTTATCCCTCTTTTGAACCCTATCCACCATAAAATTAAAGATAAAAATTTAGGCGTAAATCCTAAGTTGGGGATGTGATTGGAAGAGGTATCTTTAGACCACAAATTTGTAAGTAAGTGCCTAGGGGATTAAGCATTGAGAACAAATGTATAATAAAAATAAAGGATCCAACAAAAGGAAATAAAAGCATGAAATATCCAAGAAAAGAAATGAAAAAGAAAATGGGTGAGACAAGTAAATAAAAGTAGGCAGTTCTGTAAAGAAAAAAAGTGGCCCATGGTCAAAAGTTAGATACAAAGTATAATGTAGATGTTCAACGAGGGTATAGTCAGTTTGTACCCAAATAATATCCCACCCTACCCAAATCTACATTATAAACTCAAAAAACTTTTTGAGATCTCTAACTAAGTGCATTTATTGTATTGGCAAGTTAAAATATGGGCAAGCCTATGGCATGGTACTTGTTAACATCGAGAGTTCTTGACAAAGAGAGAGAGAGAGATTTTCATACTTAAATTCCTTGCTGCATATTTAATAACTTGGTGTGTGGAATTTTCCTTCTTATGAGGAGGCATGTAAACAAGTTGAGATGGGTGATTTTATCATCTCCCAAAATTGAGGAGAAAAGGAGCTCTTAATGTATTTAAGGTCAAAGAGGAGTCATTTCTTGGGTATTAGTGATTTTTGCATGATTGCTCTTTGAACTCTTTTGCGTCCTTAAAAATTATGTGGTATGTTGCAGGGTGTTGTGAAAATAGTCTTGCCCATGTTTGAAGAGCTATTTGTGGTAGTAATTAAGTTGAAGTTATCATGATAATTTGGGTCATTTAATTTGGGCATAAGAGTTCATTGTCTCATAGTAAATGGTAGTGTTACTTGAGGACAATCAAAGTTTTAAGTTGGGGGTATTGATGAGTGGGGAATTTTCCACTTATTTACATTCAACATTCTTGCACACACTATGATTTAAATGTCTAAGTGAGACATATTTGTGGTTAAATGCACTAATTCCCATATTTTGCAAGTAATACAAGTGCTGAAAAGAAAAGAAGAAACTTTGAGCTAAAAGGGATCAAAAATGTAATAGAAGTGCAAGAGCTGGACAAGTTGAAAAAGGGAGCAGAATCTGGCCCTCAGTTACTGCAATCATGGGATGAGGGCCACGAACGCAATCAGTAAAGCTAGTTAACCAATGATGATCGCGATCTATCCTCTGGGATCACAGTAGGTGGGATTGCGATCAAGCCTCCATGATCACGTAAGAGAGAAAAATGGCCAAGGGGAAAAAAACATCATTTGGCCAGCTGACCCCAAATCCCATTTAAGGATCAATACCATTCTTTCTAGAGGGAGTCATCATTATACAACCGGACCTCCTATACTTAGTTTAGAGTTTTTGTAATTTCTTTGTGCTTGGAGCTAAAGTTTTACTAATCTTGGGCTAAGAAAACATTAGAGTGACTTCTAGGGGAGAATTGGAAAATCCCACTGATGAATCATCGAATCTTAAAAATGTGGTTTGCTTTCTCTTTATTTTTGATGAATCAATTTAATGGAATTTTTGTTATTTTTGTTTATTATCATTATGAGAAGATAGTTATTCCTCTAGGGTTATGTTAGAATAGGGTCCAATTAGGTATGGGTTGTAATGTATTTCTATAGATTCTAGTTTGTTGATGATGGGTTCTACGATTGCGTGATTAAATTGGTTGGGATTTGTGGGTGAAAGTCTCAAATACATAAATGGATTTGATGGATGAAAATCCCAATCTCTTGAAAGCTCAAACGATCCTTGAAAGAGGGGTTTGCATGAACTTTTGTAACCCACTTCATCCTTGAAAAGGGGATGTTGGAACCAAGGCAATAGTAGATAATTTATGGGCATCGTTCTCTAATTCTCACTATCTTCGACATAAAGGTGATTACAAGGTTGACTATACCATGGGTATTATCCTAGAAATAGAGATACCCAATTTACGTGTTGGTGGCTTTATTTGGCACACTTATTAGGTACTCAAAAGGGTCAATGAGTGATATCATTGAGACTTTGTTGATAAACTATCCTCAAGGACTTTAGACCTAGCCTACCACATCAACAACTATTAGAATTTCCTTTGAATTATCATGTTCCCATGCATAACTTTCCCCTAGAAAAGTATAGTCCCAAGATCCATTTTAATTTATTATACTCTAACTATTCTTTGTCTCGAATTAGTCCCTTAGAAGCCTAATAATTGTCTTAACATTCAACAGGATTAAAAAAAAACCCAAACCATTTTGTACCATAGGTTTGACCCTAGCAAGCAACTTTTACTTTGAATTTACTCAATCATCACTAACATTGTGCCTCATGGATTCGACCCCGACTCTTAGTTGGGTAAATATATTAACAATGACCGCCTTGTACTTAATTTGAATTATAAGTTGAGCGTTATCAATAACATAGTAAAAAGAGAGAGTATGTGATCAGTACTTTGAATGTATTGGTATTAGAGATAAGGGCTAGCTAATATGTATATTTATATATAATGTTATTGTGCATAAAAATTGAATGCAAGACCAAGTAAAGCATATGCTAAAATAATTTGTAAGATGGAATGACCAAATAACTATAGACTGGCTCTTGATTATGCAAGACAAAACAGGTATAGTCTGAATACTGAACTGAGATTGTGGGATCTAGGTACAACTGACATACCCCAATCTGAGCAAAACCAGAGTCGAACTAGTAATCCTAGTTGGATAGGTGTTATCACCTTGCCAAGCGTACCAATACTAGCTGGTGTGGATCCATGAATTTAATGTCACAAACAACAAGGATGTCATGTCTCTACTGACCAGGGGACCCTCAAAATCTATAGTGGCACCATAGTTTTCGAACATTGGGAATACTACTAATGACTCATGCCTAACTGATGGAAAAGATATCATAACTATGTTCACTCAATGCTATATTACTCCCAACTTATTGATATTGGTATAAATATTTATTTAACATGATCTGGTACTGATAAGTTCTCATTATGATAATATTCTTAATTTAACGATACAAGAATAATCTGAATGACTTGTAACCTAAAAATGGTAACATGCATAATTTTTCTAGGTATCAGGTGTTCATAACCCACCAGCATAGACTAATGTAAACTAATCTTTGCAAATATTGAACAATCCATGGTATGGGAAAATCATGAATAACACCCCCATAATTCAAAAGTAATTATGATGTAGATATTTTTATTATCTAACATATGGAATAATAATCAACATGAGGGAATATCATTTCATAGTTTTGAGTCAAACAATTGAGTGGAGATTCATAAAATTCATGGTTAACTTGGAACCACATAAAAGAGAAAAAAGTTTTACACTTAAAAGTTTAGAGAGTGCTTAGGACTCAATGGGTTAAAGAGACCCATTGGTGAATATTCCACATACCTGAGGGGAAAACCTTAGGAAGATTTTCTTGGAGTTGAATTGGGTTGGAAGAACCCTAATTGTTTTCTAGGAGAGGATAAAATTGCCCCTTGTAACTACATTGAGTGGATATGATTAATTCATAATTTGAAGGAGTTTGGGTCTTTTATACCACCTCTTGGGAAAACAAAATAATATTTTTTTGGCTTTTAAGAGAGTGTCAAAAGAGATAAAAGTCCCTGGAAAAACATCCTTAAAATTGAGTTCCCAGTCATTAAGACTCACCCTACAACTCATTAGGACTGACTATGAGTCATAGTCTAAGTTGTAAGTTGAAATCTAGGGTCTGAGGTCCCTTTCTTTTTTCGCTATGTCTTCCCCTCTACGACTCTTCATGACTGACTATGAGTCATTAGATGGAGTCACAATTTGAAGCTTAAATCTTTGGTTCTTTTTTATTCGGGCTATGATTTCCTCCCTACGACTTATTGTTACTGATTATGAGTCATGAGGTGTACGACTACGACTCACTCATGATGACTCATCATAAGTTGTAATGACTTATTACCTGAGTTATCATCAAGGTAGAGTGTCAGGACCTTAAGGGAAATTTTCCATAACTTTTTTCCATGACATCTAATTGAGGCAAAACTTGAAGCATTGGAAAGCTAACTTAGTGTTCTATCTTTTGAGAGGTCTAGAGTTTGCCAAAAAATTTGGGGTATTAAAAGATAAAATTTCCCTTAAAAACTCTGTACTCTTTTCTTTATTAGCTTGTTCATCCATAATTTAATCTTAGATTCAAACAGTCAATGTAGATAGCTACACAATTTTACACAAACTAATACCCATTTACTACTACTGTATAGGAATCACAAAACACTAGTCTACTCAGAAAATTTTAACATACTCAACCTTAACAAGATTTTCTATCTTTTGGTCACTACTAAATCTCCATCCTAGTTAAAGAATTAATATAATCTATGTTCCCTTAACTGGTAAATCTCCCTCAAAGTGTTATTATACAATGTCTACAACACCTTTCTTGCTTAATGAGTATATAACTCCCACCTACTAAATCTAGATAAACTTTATTCCCTCTATACTGCTAATATACTTCTAGGCACATTTTTCTTAACTCTGGGTCATATTTTCATAGGATTTTGAGAAGAAATCTGAGGGCACACATAACTTTGGCTCAGTGCTAATTTTCATGAAAAAAATAAACTCTTTTAAAGTTTGGAACTTAAAGGCACAAATGGGATCCATTTTGGTCCATGTGAAATCTCTTAAGGGTCATTAGGGATTGTCTAAGAAAACTCTACCAATAGGAATTTAAGCTTAAATGTTTCTATTATGTTTAAAATAAGGCAAAGTTAATAGGAATGAAACAATGCTAGAATCTATATAAGTTTCTTAGAGAATATCTCTACTGCATGAGCTAAGATATTAAAGAATAGAAACATTTCCTAAATTCCTTATATCCTCTTAAAGAATAGCACAGACGTCTCCATATCATTCTACAAGACTCTACTAGACATGGCTTTATAGACTCCATAGGACACTTGAACCTTATTCACTAATTAAGTTTGTCACAACCCAAGCCTATTTCTTAGTCGAACACGATGCATAGAACCATAAGTAACCTAATCTAACCCATGATATTGGCTAAATGCTTGACCAGCTAATTAAAACATATATATAAGCGAAATTAAGTAATCGCAGAAACAATCATGGAATAATGTAGTTCACTATATTTACTATTGGAAAGTTTAGTTATAACATATACATTCTAAAAAGAAAGAGAAATTGCTTGAAACAACTCTAACTAACTATCTATGATGAATCTACTAATACTGACTATAGATAACTGGGACATGACCTCAAGCTATCCCTAATCAACACATATGATTAAGAAAAATATTGGAGCTATAATTTACTTGAGTCCTCAAAGAAAGTAAACTTATCATCTACTACTTTGGATGTGTGGTTTGCCTGACTATAATCATGAAAGTAAGTAGTTGAATCTACATCATATGAAAAAATAGGTAGAAGAGATATGCGATCAGTACTTTGGAATGTAATGAGTATGTGAGATATGAACTAGTCATAAAAACACTTAAAACATGTTATGAAAATGAGGACATAAGTCATTCGTTAAAATATGCATTTAAAACATGTATATACGCAAAAGATGTGAAGCATAATGATCTCTAAATTATGAGCTAAAATATTTTTGTAAATTGAAAAGCGGTAGAAACATAACTATTATATTTAATCTCAAGTTAATGCTGAATATTTTGTAAAATTGTACTCAATGCTAATTGAAAATAAAAAGATGAACTTGAGTGCAAATTGAATGGATGGGGATAAAATGTAGTACAACGACCCTATGGAAAATAAATATATACTAAAGTGCAGTGATAATCTAAAAATTCATAGAATAAAATAAAGTAAAACTAAAATAAGGGTCACGTATGAATATTGGGGTTGAAACTATGGGATGTGAATTAATGCAATGACCAAGTAAATAAACATGTAACTAATTAATATTGTACTTAATAATGATTACAAGGTCATACAGTTACTAATTTTAAATGTGGTAGGTATTATTAACCGATGTGTAACCATGTGAGCTAAACATGAAATTTGATGTATAAGCCCCATCGAAAAGGGCCTACTATACCTTGCTAGGGTATAAAGGTTGATCTGATATGGTACCACTAAACTGATGTTCAAAGGACTAAGGTGTCAAGCCTGATCTGACGGGTGACCCTTTATAACCTATGATGGTCACATAGTTTTGTGACTAATGGACTTCTACTAAAGGTATCAACCTAAATTACAGGTGAGGCCTTAATCCCTGTACCCACTTGGTGCTAAGTACTACTCCCAACAGAATATAAACTGATGTACAGAGTAGCTCAATAACACTAATATTTTGGGATTGGAATATGAGTTCTTTATTTAAAAGTATTCTACATCATGAAATCTAAAGGACTAAGTGTTTGACTAAAAATTCATTATATACTAAGTCATTAGGTGTTCATAACTCGCCATCTCTAAAGAATGCAACTATCATCATAAATTTTATAATCTAAAGATAAATCTAAAATTTCATAACACAAGTTCAAAATCATGTCTTTACCAATATATAAGGTTCATAACTAAGTATGTGAAAATACTAAATTTTTTGAAAAGACATGGTATGTCAACTAATATGGACTGAAATCCCCAACAATCATGATAAATAATGTTTAATAGTCTTGAAAACTGATAAATCATACATAGCTTGATCACATGCTTTAAGTCTAATTAATATCATGTAAATCATGCATGGACATGAGAATATTGTGAATGTTATAATATAGTCATAAGAAATCATAAATAATCATGAATACATTCTCATAAATGTAAAATAAATCAAGAAGAACTAAATTTAAGCTTGTATCCTAATAGTGTAAAAACCCTAGTTCATGGGAATCATAGAAATCATAAATGAAATCATGTTTTAAAACTAGGTGTTGGGCATAAAAGTTAAAGAAATCCCTTAGTGAATACCCACATATAGGATTACTTTTGATTCTTGAACTAAAGTTTGGATGATTTGGAGTAGGAGATGAAGAAACCTAATTTTGCCTTGGGAAAATAAAATTGCCTCTTTCTATGTTTTCTCTCAATGTGCTGACTTAATTTTGAGTTAATGGTGATTTCAGGGCATTTTAGCCTTATATTCTAGCCTTAGAACAACTTAAATGACATAGTTTTTGTGTTTAAAGAGTGGGAAAAGGCCCAAAAAAACCTTTGAAATGTTATAACAGTGAAGAATAGTCTCGACTGATGGTTTGGGTGACGGACTTCCAATCCCTTGATAAGACATCACCCAAACTATAAAAATGACCAAATTTTTTTCTTACTGCTTAAGACTGATGGTTTGACTTGACGGGCTATCCTTGGTATGACTTTCCATTACCTGAGCTATCACAATCTAGCAGACAGATAACTTTTGGTAAATCAAGCATAACTTTTTTCTTGAATATAAAATTAAGGATAAACTAGATGAGTTGGAAAGATAATTCAATTATCTATCATTTTGTATTTCTTAATCTCAAAAATACTTCAGAATCTAGAAGTTATACTCGTTTGAAGTTGACTATAGAAAGATACTTCACAAAAAGTCAATCGGTAAAGAAGGTTTTGACTTCGCTATGAGCTAGGAGTTAATTGGGGCCTTAATAAATGTATAAATCACTTATTATATAATAAAAACATTAATATTTATTTCTATATTCACTTGCAGAATAGTTCTTATCATGGCTTAAATTTTTAGGTGTTGCACTTCTAGATTATTTTTTATCAGTTATTTTAGTATTCTAGTGTCATGCCATGCCATGTGTTGGATTAGGGTCACCTGCGACTCTAAACATTGTTTTACAACTAGAGGGTAGTCTTGGTTCATGAAAAACTTAGTTTTAGATCATCGGGCTTAAAGTTTCCTAGGGTGTCGGAAAGACGCGTTACATTACTCTTGTTTATGGGTGTGAGGCATGCCACACTAATGAATGAGAGGATATGAAATATTCTAGGAAAGTTTCACTTATTTCATGATCATATATTATGATGGATTTTAACTCTATATATTCTTCTAACTTTTGCCCTACGTGTTTAGAATATGTCTTCTCAAAATGATACAAGTTAGAAAAGGGATAAAAATAGCAACCCTTCCGCACCAATCAATTAGTCTTCTAGTGTTGATATTTCTAATGTAGTGTTTCATGATGCCATCCAATTATTATCTCAAGTTATAACCACTTAATTTACTATAGAGGTAGCAGTCCCTACAAATTCTTTTGGTAAAAAAAGAAGAAGGGAGAGAAAGAGGGTCATACTAGGGAATAATAACTCTAATTGCTATTAGATTACAAGTGAGAATCAATTTTATTTTCCTCAAAGGTCATCAATGTCGATCCTTTCATCATATAAAACTTTGATTTTGTCTCCCAAGCCTTATTATGATTAAAAAGGGGCAGCCTCTACTCAAAAAAATTTAGGAAAGGAAATATCCCACCCCAATCACATAAAATACGGCAATAATCACATATGGAATGTGTGGTAAGCCATGAAGGTTGTTTTGGCAGTGTCAATCTAGGAAATAGGTTGAGAGATTTATTGATATCTTTGGAAAAGTTGAGGGAGATATCCAACAGGCTCAGCCTACTTCCTTAACAACCCTTCAAGTAACCTAAATCAAAAAGGTACCCCTCCTAGCATAGGTTATGGACATCACTTAACTCAATCCCATTCATCTTCGAGCCAACTAAATCAGTATGGTTTAACTAAGGTTGAGCCAAGTATGTTTCTATTTTTTCTCCTATATGCATTTATAGTCTTGAGGCCCTTATACTTCTTCCAAAATGGTCAATAGTTATACTTTTAGAAAAAAGTTATGATGGTGCATAGTAGCAGTAAGGTGGACAATTAAAAGAGAGATATTCTTAGCCGGTATAAGAAAGTGCATAGTAAAAATAAATCCCAAAAAGGTATGCCTTGATCATTTGAGTGAGTTTAGTTAGATATTAGTGAAAAAAAGTCTTGCAAACTTAGTATGGTGATTGTGATATAAGTAGGAGATGTTAGAGTCTAGAACCAATTAGGCTTTGGAGATTTAGGTAGTAGTGTTACAAGATTCTATAATGGAGTTAGTTGGAGGTTGACAAGACCCGACCTCGAGCTTTATCATAATGGGCATCCCAAGTCCAACCAGGATCGGGGGCCGCCCCCTATTACCCAACCCAACCATCTATGTCCAAGCTTAGATGGGCTAAATTTCATACATATAATAAGATAGTGTTATTGTTCTCATCAAGACTCTGAGATAGGGCCACAACCATGACTGAACCAACCGAGTCCAACTGTTCCGCACCAACCGCCCAACCATACCAAGCCAAAGCATAAACCATAAACCAAAGGGAATACCAAAATATAATATGAAAATCAATCCCAAAATGTAATAGGATAGAACAACAAACAATAACGACCAATGATGTTAGCCCACTAGCTTATTCCAATGCCAAAGCCGACACCAATACCGATTCCGCCCATAAGAACCCTCAGAAGAACAACAAAGCCTATATCCAAAATAGTAAACAAATTTGGTTAGTGTATGCCACCAACCATGGCCAAAACCAATATCCAAATAAAAATAAAATTTTCTAAAGAAATCCATAACATAAAATAATGCCTTGCGAAAGGATGGAAGCTCACCACTTCAATCCAAATACTAATACCGAATTTGTGTGTAAATAGGAGGAGTATAATGGTTAGTTCCTACATAGAGTGGGTATACATCCTCCAGTAGATGGTGTTAGCAAATGACTGCTAGCATAAAACTCGGGTTAAGGATAAAATTATGCCAATTATAAAACAAAGTAAGACCATCCAATGCATACAACCATATATATATGTGCCGGGAAAAAGGGATCGGGTTTAGCATTCACTTAAAAACTTTTCCTGGGTTATGTAGCTTTGCCGTCCTAACCATCCATGGGCGATTTGGGTTCAGCTTCCCTTGCTGAAAGGGTCCAAGCTCATATCGCTGCACGATCGGGAAATATCCCATGGGATGACTAGTACATCCCTCCAATATGAAATGTGACACTCGCACATAGTCATTAAAGATCCCTCATATCGGCAAATATGAGTTTTTGGTTTTGGTCCACCCAGGACCGCTGATGAGGGGTGATTTTTTTCACTTATTCTCACTAAATACTTGTGCACATTACCTTTTTTTGAATAAATGAATGAAACATATTGGTGATAAAATTCACTAATATCCACTCTTTCCTAGCATAGAATTGAGGATATCAAAAGATGTGGATTAGAGCTACAAATGATAAAAGGGGAGCAAAGAAGAGTGCATTTGAAGACCTAGACTACATCAACCTCAGTTACTACGACCACAATCCTCAATCCGTGGTCACAATCAGCTAAGAAGGTCAGCACAATGCAGTTGCAACACACAACCGTAGTTGCATGGACGTGGTTACAGACAGTCATGCACGATCATTGTTTAGTAGGAATATTCACAAGGGCATATCAGTAAAAGCACTTAGACGAATCCCAAACCATATATAAGCATAACCCTTTCATCTTTGGGTGTTGCTTACCTCATAACTAATTTTGATTTGAGAAGAAGAAAACCTAATTGGGAAAGTGTGTAACTACTCTTGGAGGCTTAATTTCTTAGTGATTTTTTGAAAAATGAATGTTTTTGATAATCTTCATCATATACTTCTCTTTATTTTCATCATGAGTAGCTAAGTACTTTAATCTTGGGATTATGTTGAACTAAAGTGTAATTGTGTGTGGGTGTTGTTGTGTTTGCATGATATTTAGTTGTTGACTATGGATTCCACCATTGATTGAGCTTATTAGTTGGAATTTGATAGGTGAAAACCCTAAATATCCAAATAGGTTTAAAGGGTGAAAACCCCAAACTCTAGAAACCCTTTGTCATTATTGAAAGAGGAACTAAAGTGAACTTAAGGTACCCCATATCATCCTTGAAAAAGGGTTATAAGGGGACAAAGTAATAGTGGACAATTGAGTCTATGGTTTACTACCAAGTGCAATAATAAGTATGATGGGAGTGTAAGCCATGTCAAAAGCATCATCCTAGAAATATGGATGTTTTATTGACATGTTGGTTGATTTCAAATTGCACACTTATTAGGTGCTTAAAAGAGCCTGTAACGCCCCAAAAATACACCTCGAATGCTACACGGTACTTACGACCCTGAAGGACCACAAGCTAACCCATGACTTATATCTGCTGTGAGCACTGAACAATTATACTGAAATAATTACAAAATAATAGGTTGAAATGCTATAAGGTTCAAACATCTAAAATACTGATAATGAATAATAATATCTGAATCTTAAATACTGTCTAAATCTAATCTGAAAAGCCTCTAACTGAAACTGTTTGAAATGGAGTTGATGGGACAATCCCTCAACTAACTCCATCTACTAAAATACTAAGATAAAGTACTAAAATGAAAGCATATCCTCAATAGATATGGACTCACTGCTAAATCTGTTACTGCTGGCTAAATCAAGCTAAGCGGAATATACTGGTATGCTAGATGAGGTAATTCTAAATTCATGGGTTCATATGCATGAACAATAACTAACTGAATAATATACAAGAGATGGATTAGTATACATGGAGGATCTATAACTACTGAATATATTGTACATACTGTAGTTAAGCATAATGAAATTGAATCTGATAACTGATAACAGAATATACTGATAATATGAGATCACTGATAATCTAAATTACTAATAACTGAGTGACTCTATCTGACAGTCCTAATTCCATAGAACTGAACTGAGTTCTATTTTGGAGACTGAGACTGAAACTGAAATTGTGGGAGGTACTCATCTAACTAACATGCCCCAATTTGAACTAATAGGGGTCCAATCTGTAACCCCAATTGGAAGGGCGTTAGTATCGTGCCACGAGTAAAGACAATCTGAAGAGAGACCCTCTACTGGCAGGTAGAGCTCCTCATTAACCCTCAACTGGCAGGTTTGATGTCACAACCTACGCTAGATACTTAGTTCTGAAATGCAAGGATTTATTCTAAGGATCACACCCTCTGTTGTTAGGTGAGGCCCCATCCTTGGTCTCACTCGGTGCGGAATCCTACTCCTAACTGAAAGAAATGGAACTGAGTATACTGAACTGAACTGGCCTGATACTGAGATTACTGAGTGTTCCTAAGTTCTGTAACTGACTGAATTCTACTAAATTCTGTAAGGGATAGAGAGTACTACTGATTATGACATGAATGATCCTATTCTATAACTGACACTGGCTCTAAGTAATAGCTAAATTGTCGGGTATTAAATACCCCAGGACTTGATAGCATAAAAAGTAAAGAAAAGCATAATCTTTACTAACATAACAATGTTCACTTGGTCACAATTTATTCATAGAGACATTTCATCAACCACTTTTAATGCATTAACTTGTACATGAATAGGGAATACATGTTAGCATGCTATAATGGCATTATTTAATTCTCATAGACAATTTATCAAACACATGGGAAGCATACTTCGTTCATTAAATCATAAACACTTAGGGTTAACCTGGATACAATAATCAACTTGAAAATTCATGGATTATAACATGGGGATTACTCAATTCACCAGACATGATATACCACTTCATAGAATCTACCATTAATCATGGATTGAAACTCAATAAATGTCAAAACATGAACACAATCCAATTTCATATATATAAATCATGAATCACAATTCTTGAAGCTTTAAAAATGGATTTTTTGTCTCCATGGGTGGAAGGGACCTATAGATGAACATCTAACATACCTTAATTCATGAGATTCATGGAGTTCTTAGAGAGATTCTTGGGTTTAACCTTGATTCTTGATAGCTAGGGTTTATTTTCTTAAGAGAGAACTACCTTTTGATTTTGGGAGAAAGTGAATAATGAAGGGTTATACACATTTTTAGGGCTTAAATCCCAATCTAGGCAGAATAAATCATGGGAAAAGACTATTTTAACCCTGTGCACAACTTTAATTTTTCATGAAATTTTCCCAATCTAGACCCCTGGCGTAATGCGGTGCTATCACGCCGTGTCACTGGGAAATTTCATGGTGGCGCAACATGGTGGTATCATGTTGCCACTTTGTTTGTGAACTGAAATGAGTTGGAACATTAGAAAAGGACAATTGTGAACTGGGTCTATGGTGCAACACGCCAATATCGTGGAGCAACACTGGAAATTGACAATTGCTATTTTAACACACTCAATGATGCTCTTCTATTCTGAATGACGATGTTTAACGCCTGAAACTTAAACTCGCCATAACTTCTTACCCGGTTGTCAGATTTAGGCAAATTTTATATCGTTGGAAAGATAATTGAATTTCCTACACAATGGCATGCTCAAATCTAAAAATTACTGAGTATTTAAAAAATATTTAGGATAACCCATGCATTGAGGGTTAATCTAGGCTAGGGAAATACGGGATATTACAATATATTCCCCTTGGGAACATTCGTCCTCGAATGAAGTTAGTTAAGCTGAGAGAGAATGAACAGACTGAGTTTACGTACTGAACTAGACATTCATAACTGTAGCATGATTACATGACTGGTATGATAGACTAAACTTACATCCTAAACATGCATATCTGATGCACGGGATTCATGACTGAAAATACTGATAAGCTGAGTTTACATATTACACATGCATATCTGATACATGAGTACATATTTGAATGAATTAATGAATACATGACTTAATATGCATGAATAGGAACATGATGACATGACTAAGTCTAAATCATGATACATTAACTGAACGATTCCTTGGATACGTGTCATGATAGGGGAATGGTCATACGGCTAAGACTGGGACTTGAGGGTCAACTATGAGGACCCATTACTTCGACTGGATTGGCTACGTGAAAAGAAAATGGAAGGTTTAGATCATGATAGCTTGGGGATTATAGTGTGTCTCCCCCTTGGGACACTATTTATCTCGAGAATACTGACTTGGTTGAGATACTAAGGAAAAGCATGAGACGATGCATAGGGCACCCACGAATTAAATCGTGACTGAATATTTAGGATCTGAAACTGAGGAATAAATATGTAAATAGGATATCTGTAACATACTAGTGACCATATTAGGAGAACATTCCTGATCTTGTTTAGATTGAAGTGCGTAAAACCTATTTAGGCGTTGCCAACTAGTGGCACTGAAAGCAGCACCTTGTTGATTCGGGTGACCTGACTGAGCTGAAGGACGACTATACTGACCCTAAGAACCTGACTGAGGACAATCTCTGACTCTATGGCCTAGCTTGCCACACCCAAAACAAACATCACTGCCAACTCTACGTATAGCCTTATGATATTTACCATACTCTCCACAAAATAGATTAGTACGACCATTGATTTGATTACACTATCTTGGGTCATCAGTACACTAACTGAGGATGGAGCTTGAACTAAAGACTTTGGATGAAGCTGGGAACAGTTGCCCCTATCTGACTTAGGTTGATTGAAATTATAGCTACCTATTCTCGCCCTCTTATTTTCCCTCTCATTCTCCTTAAGCTTCTGCTCCTCAATCGGCTGATCATGGATCATAATCCTAGATATCTCCATCTCTTTAATCAACATTGATGTCCTATAGTCCTTAACCATACTATCTGACACCCCAGATATAAACTTTCTCATTCTAGACCTATTGTTCACTACTTCATGGGGAGCATACCTGGCTAACTGAGTAAACTTGAGGCAATAATCTTTTATGCTTATGCTACCTTATTTGAGATTGATGAACTCTAACACTTTGGTTTCTCTCAAATGTAAGGGAAAGAATATGTCTTCAAAGGCAGTAGCAAACTCTTCCCACTATATGATATCTACATCTATACCCTTGTCTACCTTTCACTGCTTAAACCACATATGGGATACATCTTGCAGCTGATAGGTGGCTAACTCAGAAATCTCACTGAAAGTCACTCCCATGATATTTGTGACTTTTTGAACCTGATCGAGAAATTCCTGTGGATCCTCTTTAGACTTAAATCCCATAAAGGAAGGAGGATTCATTCAGGTGAAGTCCTGAATTATGGTTGTAGCAGTATTAGCTCCTGGGTTGGTCGAAACAGCAAGTGGATGTTCATTTTGAGTAACGATTGAATTGGCTAGAGAAGTGAATGCAGCTCTAAATTCTGCGTGAGAGATATGTTCATCCAGGGGATCTGCCTAAATGGGCTGAGGGACTGACTGGTTTCTGGTTTTTCTTTCGTTAGACCTTTTGGGATGCATGTTCAGTAATTGCAAGAAAAAAGTAGATTAGACAGAGAGATTAATTTGAGCTCCTGCTCACTCACATGACATGAATACTGAAAGAAGGGAAACTTTTCCTAAAACATCTCATAGCCGCTTGTCCATAAGTGTGGTGCACTATACACCTATGCACAAGACTCTACACGATGCGTCTTTTCAGACTTCCTATGACTCTATTGAACCTAGCTCTGATACCAAGTTTGTAATGCCCCGAGAATACACCCTGAATGTTACACGGTACTTACGACCCTTAAGGACCACAAGCTAACCCATGATTGATATCTGCTGTGAGCACTAAACAATAATACTGAAATAATTGTGAAATAATAGGATGAAATTCCATAAGGTTCAAACATCTGAAATACTGATAATGAATAATAATATTTGAATTTGAAATACTATCTGAATTTAGTCTAAAAACCCTCTAACTGAAATTGTCTAAAACTAGAGTTGATAGGACAATCCCCCAACTAACTCCATATACTAAAATACTACTAAGCTGAAGTACTAAAATGAAAGAATATCCTCGATAAATGAGGACTCACTGCTAAATCTATTACTGCTAGCTAAATCTAGCTAAGCACGTTCAGGAACCTGAGCATTCAAACCTATGATATGAAACATCATAGTGCAGGAAAGTATGCATCAATACGTAGAAATATACTAGCATACTAGATGGGGTAAGGTTGAATGCATGGGTTCATATGCATGAACAATAAGAAACTGAATGATATGCAAGAGCTAGATTAGCATACATAAAGTATCTGTAACTACTGAACATCCTATGCATACTGTAACTAAGTATAATGAAACTAAATCTGAAAATTGATATCTGAATATATTGATAATCTGAGATCACTAATAATCTAAGTTACTGATAACTAAGTGACTGTATCTGACTGTTCTAATTCTTTAGACTTGAACTGAGTTCTATTCCGAAGACTGAGACTGAAATTGAAACTGTGGGAGGTAATCATTTGTAATGCCCTAAATCTGGTACCCAAAATACCACACGATGCTCATGACCCCAAACGACCATAACCTAACCCATGACTGATATTTGTAACTTAGCTTTGCATAACATACTGTATAAATGCAGAATAAAAGGCTGAAAATTCATAAGGTTCAAAAATCTCTTAAAATAAACACTAGGGATATGGTATATCAATACCAAAACAACTTAAATAACTGTCTGAACATGTTAGTCTGAAAGCCTCTAAACTGTCTGAATAAGGAGTTGATGGGACATGTTCCCAACTAACTCCAACTGCTGAAATAAACTAACAACTAAAAGAAGAAAATAGTCAAACAATAATAGTCTCAAATGATGAGGACTCACTGCTAGTTTGTCTTCAGAATGACTAATCTACTAAGGATGCTTTGGAGCTCGTACTTCTGAACATATGGTATAAAATACCATAGAGCAAAAGAAAAGTATGCATTAATACGTGAGAATGTACTGATATGCAAGTGAGGTAAGCTGAATATAAAGGTTCATATGCATGAACTATAACTGACCGACATGAACACGAACATGACTACGTGAAGATACATGCATGAATACGTGAACTGTAACTGAAGTCATGATAATACTGAATCTAACTACTAAAAATATGAGTTTCGTATTAATAGAGTGACTATGTCTCATAGTCCAGATTCTAATGGAACTAGCAGAGTCCTATGCTGAACTTGGTGACTGTATCTGACAGTTCTGAATCTGAAGAACTATCTGAGTTCTTTTACTGAGACTGAGACTGTGGGAGATATTCATCTAACCGACATACCTCTAATAAGATATTATAGCTGAGTTGGGGTCCAATCTATAACCCTAATTGGAGGGTGTCAATACCGCGCCACTGGTAAGGGTAAGCAGTGAGTAACCCTCATCTGGCAGTGTCCCCAAATCAGAATGGTGGGACCCTCATCTGGAAGTGTTGATCCACCTCATTAACCCTCAACTGACAGTGTTGATGTCTTAACATATGTTGGCTACATAGTTCTAGAATGCAAGAATTTCTTCTAAGGTTCATACCCTCTACTGTCAGTGTATGCCCTCGTCCTTGGGTTTGCTCGGTGCTGAATCCTACTCCCAACTGAGTAGATACTGAAGCGATTATACTAAGAAGAACTGGACGAAGTTCATTGATTTTCGTAGACTGGCAGAATGTTACTAAATCCTATTAACTGACTGAGTTCATGAGATTACTAAGTTTTCCTAAGTCATGTAACTGACTGAATTCTACTAATCAAGGCATGACTGAGAATATCATTAAACTGACACTGTCTCTAGGCACACATCTAAATTGTTAGGTATAAATACCCCTAGGATTCGATAGCATAAAAGTAATTCATGACACAAGTTTGAAAGCACAACATATATCCATAATTCGTTGACCAAACTATTTCATCAGACACTTGACATGCATTTACTTGTACATGAATGGGAATTTCATACTATCATACTATAATGGCACTTTTTCCTTCACATAGGCATTTAATAAAACATTTGGGGAGCATACATTGGTTATACCATCATCAATGCATCTAATTATCATGGTTGTAGAAATAAATTTGCAATTTGAAGGGTTTATCATTAATACTATTCAAATAATCACATACTAGGATCAATCATTGGAACACGTAATTTAAAACAAGAATGAAAACCCAACAACAACATGGACATGAATTTCAATTCAACTAAATCACGAATATTTATGAATACACAATCTTTGGAATTTAAAAAGAGATTCTTGAGCTCCATGGGTGAATGGGACCCATGAATCAATTCTTAACATACCTTGATTGTGAGTTTCTTAAAGTTCTTGGACTTGAAGAACTTGAATCTCTTAGTTTCATGAAAAATGGTTGGGATCTTATTCTTGGGGATTGATCTTTGAGAGAAACCGTTATTTGGTGTTGTAGATGAATAGTAAAGTTATGAGCCTTGGTCTGGTATTATTAGGTGTTAAAAAGGGTGGAAAAGACCCAAACACCCTTATAAAAATGGCTTTAAATTGTTGAACGGGATCTGCGGTGGCTTGGCGATGGTCCGTTGCTGGCTCGACGGCTCGTCGACCTTCCCATCGTACTTGGCCAGAATGTGATCTTTCAGCCTTGGTTGCAATGATTTGGGCGATGGTTCATTGCTGGCTGAAAGGTTCGTCGGCCATTTCTTCCCACCTGGCCAAAAGGTCGACTCATTGCCTCCACTGTGATGGTTTGGGAGACGGCCCATCGCTAGATTGACGGTTCGTCGGCCCTTTCCATTGCAATTGGGCAGTTCAGACTGCTTTCTGTATTTCATTCATAACTTTCTACCCCGATACCAGATTTCGGCAAATTTGGTATCAATGAAAAGCTTATTCAATTTTTCACACAACAAAAATTCAAAATCTTGAAAATTCTACGTGTATTAAAGTGGATTCATCCTTTAAAGCAAGTCTTTTACATTTTTGGAATGATTTTTAAGCTAGGTAGAAGTACGGGGTATTATAATATCTCCCCCTTGGGAATTTTCATCCTCGAATGAGACTAATTTAGATGGGAGAAATGATAAGATTATGTACATACTAAACATGAACATCTGAAACATGACTACTTAACTGACATTACTGAGATACATGATGATCATGCATATCTGATGCATGGTTTTATGACTAAGCTATTACATGAATTCATAACTGAGAGTACTGATAAGCTGATCTGATCACGCATATTTGATGCGTGAATACATGACTGAACTGACTCAAGAATATGCGACTAAATATGTAAGGGAAAAGATACCAAGTTTGAAATGAAAATTGAGCATAGTTTGTAACTGATATTTGAACCATAAGCTGAATCAACTTAAGGAAAGCTATTACCTTGGGATGGTTCTGAATTAGAGAAAAAGAGGTGAGGATAATTGGTCCATATATCTGCTTCTGCTTCCTAAGTAGCTCTCTTGACGGACTAATTCCACCAAAGAACATTGACTAGAGGGACTTCTTTGTTCCTCACTCAGCGAATCTGAAAGTCAAGGATTTCGACTGGGATTTCCTCATAAGAGAGTTATTCTAAATGTCTATTCCCTCCATAGAGACTACAACTGTTGGGTCACCTACGCACTTCTTAAGCAAGGAGACATGAAAGACTAGATGCACTGAAGCAAGATCTGAAGGTAATTCGAGTTCATAAGCTGCTTTGCTGAAGCGACTGAGAATTTTGAAGGGACCAATATATCGGGGACTGAGCTTTCCCTTCTTGCCGAACCTTTTCACCCCTTTATGGGAGAGATTTTTAGGTATACATAATCACCAATCTCAAACTCGAGATCCTTTTTGCGCATATTTGCATATAATTTCTGTCGACTCTGAGCTGTCTTGAGCCTCTCTCTGATTAATTGAACTTTCTCTAAGGTATCGAAGACCAATTCAAGCCCTACTACTGTGGCCTCGGTGACTTTGAACCAACCAATTGTAGATCCACATCTCCTACCATAGAGAGCTTTAAATAGAGCCATCTGAATACTGGAATGATAGTTGTTGTTGTATGCAAACTCAATCAAAGGAAAGTGGTCATCCCAACTACCCTTGAAATCAATTTCACATGCCCTTAGCATATCTTCCAGGGCCTGAATGGTCCTTTCTACTTGACTATTTGTCTGAGCATGAAAGGCTATACTGAGATGAACTCAGGTACCAAGACCTTTTTTGAATGCTTTCCATAAATAAGAGGTGAGCTGGGTACCTCTATCTAAGATAAAAGCCAATGAAACACCGTGTAATCTGACCAACTCCCAGATATAGAGTTTGGCATAATCCTCGACTGAATAGGAGGTATGGACTAAAAGAAATGAGCTGATTTGGTTATCCTGTCTACAATGACCCAGACTGAATTATACTGATAATGAGAATGAGAAAAAACCATCAAAAAGTCCATGTTCCCTTCTTCCCACTTCTAAGTGGGAATATTGAACTCCTGCATGGACCCACTAGGCTTTTGATGCTCAACCTTAACCTGCTGACATATAGAGCACTTAGCCACAAACTCTGTAATATCTCTTTTCATCCCACTCCACCAGTATTTTTCTCGTAAATCATAGTACATCTTAGTGACCCCTGGATGAATCGAGTAATGTGCACCTGTGCTTCTGCAAGAATTCATTACCTCAATTCATCTATACCTAGCACACACAGACTGTAATATCCCATATCATAGACTAGAATGAAAGTCCGGCATTCCTATGCATAGATATTTTAAAAGCCTCGAACCCTATGTAAATTTAGTGTGTTAATCAATTATGTAGTGTAGGGATCTATTTTAGCATGAATTTAGATCATAGAGGTTCCCTAATTCATGTTCAAGTTGAAAGATTTCCTATCGTTCAAGTTTTAGTGAACATCAAAATTTGGGTCAAATTCAATCGGGTATAAATCCTTGTATATATTGAATTAGAGGGCCTTATATATATCAAATAAAATCACTTTGAATTATCTTTCCAACGATACAAATTTTACTAAAATTCGACACCCGACCAAGAAGTTATGACTTTACAAAGTAGAGTACATCGCCTGACGTAAGGTATGCGATGCACAACCTAAGGTGTGCAATAAGGAGTGCAATGCACACCCTAATATGTACGATAAGATGTGAAACACATACCCTAAGGTGTGTGATAAAGTGTGCGCCACACATGTGGATGTCCAGGTGACTTAAAAGTCCGTTTTTAGGGCAAAAAGGGTCCTTTTCCACCCCTATATACTGCCTAAACACGGAATTAAGCCCTTATTTCACCAAAACATATTCTTTCTCTCAAAATCCTCTTAATAAAATAATCTAGGGTTTTAATTGAATATTTAAGGTCAAGCAATTCTCTCTATCAATCTTCATGAAATTGAGAAATAAGGTATGTGTAGTGGTCATCCACGGATCCCTTTCATCCGTGGAGCTCAAGAATCAACTTTTAAATAGTAAATTATGATTTTCGTGATGTGTTATGATATATTCATGTTGATAATTATGGTTTGAGTTTCAAGGTTGTATTTTTATGTGTTTCCATGAAACATATGACTATGATAGTTGAAACCTATGAATTTTGGATGGAGTAAGAATGTTATGCTGATAAGTAAGAATGTTATGTTGATAAGTATACCTATGCCCAAAATTATGCATGTAAGGTGTTTGCTAAAATGCCTAGAATGATAAAAATCATATATTATAACTTAGGGGTGGACTATATGATAAATTCATGCTAGTCTATTATGTTCAAAGAGATGACTTGTCATTGTTGTGCAATATATGTGTTAATGGAATGTACATGATGATCGGGGAATGGATTTATAGTGTGTCTATATGTCTTCCATGCTATGAACAAGATCATGATTTTGAAGTATCATATGAGTTATCCCTAAATTATTACAATATGAACTAAATGTTACATGTTTGCCATTCAGTTATGGTTAAATAGTTTCCATACCATTGTTATGAATAGTATATATTGTCAGAATGCCTATGATATTAGAATATGATATTTATGACTTGATTATAAGCATTCCTATTTATGTTAGATATTATGATGACCATGTACTTCATGAAATCCCTCACACATGTATTATGGATTGTTACTGATGGTCATATACTCAAGAAAGTCAAGTTATGTCAGTTTTCTTCCATCGAGTCCTAGGGGTACTTGTACCCAAAAATATAGTTGTGTGCCTAGAGCCATGTCATGTTATCATGATACTCAGTCAAGCCAAGATCTACAGAATTAAGTCAGTCATGTGACTCAAAAAAACTCAAAAATATCAGCAATCGTTGTAGTTTAGTAATCTCAATAGTTCAGAAATATCAGTACTCAGTTAATCTCAGATAATCTTAGAAATCTCAGTACCCCGTAACTTTAGAAATCCTTATAATTTAGTACTCTCAGAAATCTCATGAATTCAGTACTTAATAAGATCAGTAATCTAATGAACTTAGTTAGCTATTAGATATCAGTATTATTACGTCAGCTACAGAACTCAGTAAACTCAAAATCAGTTCAGTTCATTTAATCAGTACAGTCAGTTATTCATGTTTAGTCTCTTCATATGGTAGTAGAAGTTAGCACCGAGTGAACCCAAGGGTGGGAACTCACCTGCCAATTTAGGGTGCGGTTCTTAGAACCAATCCTTATGTTCTAGAACTACGTAGCTAGCATAGGTTGAGACATCTACCTGTCAGTTTAGGGTTGATGAGGTGGCTTAACCTGTCAGTTTAGGGTTCCCACTATTCTCATTTTGAGTACCTGCCAGCATAGGGTTCTCACAGTTGTCCTTACCAGTGGCACAGTATTGACACCCCTCCAGTCCGGGCAGGGATTGGACCCCAACTTAGCTATATGCTTTATTGGGAAATGTCGGTTAAACAACTACCTCCCACAATTTCAGTTATAGATTTTAGGACTGGCACCTACAGTCACCCAGTCTTAGTAAAGAACTCAGATAGTTCTTCAGATTTCAATATATCAGGATTGTCAGATACAATTAACTCAAATATAGTACAGGACTCAAATAGTTCCATCAGATTCAAGATTGTCAGATACAGTCATCCATGTTATCAGCATTCAGTAGCAGGGCTATCAAATATAGTAACTCATGTTATCAGTTATATCAGTTGTCAAAACTCATGTTATCAGCTATATCAGTAATCAAAACTCATTTTTCAATTATATTAAATATCAGTAAACTCATGCTACCAGTATTCACTTTCATGACTGTCAAATAAGGTCAAGCATATCAGTTCTTCATATTCATGGTTGTCAGATACAGTCCATCAGACTTATTCTTTATAATTAGATTTCCAGATACAATCAATCAGGACAGTTCTTCATAATCAGAACAATCAAAAATAGTTAGTTATATATTAGTAATATAGTTTAAATCCTTCAGTATTCAGCAATATAGTATCAGTTTCTCACTTATTAGTGATTCACATATCGATATCAGTAAAATCAATCTTTCAGTATCTCAATATTAGTAAACTCATGTTGTCAGTATTCAGACTCAGTATTCAGTATCTCCACGAGTTCAGTTACAGTTACGTATGCATGTATGTATTCTCGTATTCATATCAGTCAGCATTATTCATGCATGTAAACCTTTTTTATTTAGCCTACCTCACTTGCATACTCAGTATATTCAGACGTACTGATGCATTTGTGCTATGGTGTTTCTTTTATTCTCCACCATAGGTTCAGTGATGCGAGCTCCAGATCAGCAGAAGCATTCCAGTGTTCAGAGTTGCAGTGAGTCCTTCTCATTCGAGGGAAATATAATTATTACTTCATTTATCATTTCAGTTTATTTCAGTTGTTAGATGGAGTTAGTTGGAGACATGTTCCATCAACTCCTTATTCAGATAGTTTAGAGGCTTTCAGACTACAGCATGTTAGACAGATATTTCAGTTTTGTTTTGGTATTGATATACCATTTTTAGACATTTTGTATTATTTAGATTTGAACCTTATGGCCATTCAGTACATGTTTCCCCATCTTTATGTTATATTATGCAGTATACAGGTACAGATATAAGTCATGGGTTAGATTATGGTCTTTCGGGTTCATGATCACCGTGTAGCATTCCGGTTAAGAAAAATTAGGGTGTTACACAGACGATCCTGACAACACAATACACCATCTCCCCCTTGGGAGAAAACCTCAACCTTCTGATCCTTGACTGACTCTTTCAACTTAACTAGACTGGGATCTCTATCTTGTTTTTCCTTAACTTTGGAAACTAGAGATGATTCAAAACTACTCTGAACCCATATATTACCCTCGGCTGAATCGACTAAGTGGACACTTAGTCTGGTAAGTTGATGAACTTCCTGAGCTAGCTTTTTCTTACTTTCTTCAGCATGACCAACACTACCCATAGAAATTCTACTAAGAGTGTCATCCACTACATTGGTTGTACCCGGATGATAAAGGACACTCATGTCATAATCTTTTAAGAGCTCTAACCACCTTCTCTGACAGAGATTAAGATCTTTCTGAGAGAATGCGTACTGAAGGTTTTTATAATTTGTGAACACATCTACATGAACACTATATAAATAATGCCAACAAATCTTCAAGGCAAAAACTATGGTTGCTAACTCAAGATCATAAGTAGGATAATTCTTTTCATGGGGATTAAGTTGTCTGGAGGCGTAGGCTATGACCTTACCATGCTGTATGAGGACACAACCCAAACCCACTCTAGATGCATCACAGTATACCACAAACCCATCTGAACCATTTGGAAGAGCTAAACTAGGGCTGAGGTAAGTCAAGTCTTCAACTCCTGAAAACTCTTCTCGCAAAGATCTGACCACTGAAACTTGACTTTCTTCTGAGTCAATCTAGACATAGGGGATGCAATAAAAGAAAATCCCTCAACAAACCATCTATAATAGCCATCCAACCCTAAGAAACTCCTAATATCTGATGGAGAGATAGGGCAAGGCCAGTTTCTTACTACTTCAATCTTTTGAGGATCAAATCTAATGCCATCACCGAAAACAATATGAACAAGGAATGCCTAACCTTAGCCAAAAATTTTACCTACTGAATTTGGCGAACAACTGATGATTACAGAGAGTCTACAATACTATTCTGAGATGGTCTGCATGATCACGTTCACTGCGGCAATAGAAAAGATTATCATCTTTAAAGACTATGACGAACATGTCCAAGTACTTCTTGAACACATGGTTCATCAAGTCCATGAAAGCTGTTGGGGCATTGGTAATACCAAAGGACATGACTAAGAATTCAAAGTGGCCATACCGAGTTCGGAAAGCTATTTTTAGAATTTTACACTCTGACTCTGAGCTGATGATAGCTTGATCTGAGGGTCGATCTTAGAGAAATAGCTAGCACCCTGAAGTTGGTCAAATAAATCATCTATTCTGGGAAGTGGATACTTGTTCTTGACCATGACTTGATTGAGCTGATGGTAATCAATGCACATTTTGAGAGAACCATCTTTATTTCACATAAATAAGACAAGTACACCCCATGAGGATATACTAGGTTCGATGAATACCTTATCTAAGATATCTTTCAATTATTCGTTTAATTCTCTGAGTTCTGCTGGTGCCATTATGTATGGCAGAATAGATATGGGTTGAGTATCTGGAAAAAGATCAATGCCGAAGTCTATTTCCCTTTCGGTAGGAATTCCTGGAAGATCTTTGGAAAAGATATCTGAGTATTGATTTACTACTGGGACTGATTCAAGACTGGGAGTTTTGAAAATAGTGTCCTTAACTTGAACAAGATGATAGAAACATCCCTTAGATATCATTTTCCATGCCTGAAGGTAGGAAACAAGCTGACCTCTAAATGCTGAAGTACTACCCCTCCATTTTAGGATAGGTTTATTAGGAAACTAAAATTGGACCACTCTATTTATGCAGTCGACTGTGGCATAGTAGGAATGAAGCCAATCCATATCAAGAATGGCGTCAAAATTATTCATCTCTAATTCGACTAAGTCTGCTGATGTTACTTTCTGAAATATCATAACCAGATAGTTTCTGTATACCCACTGGGCTATGATGGTTTTACCCACTGAGGTAGAGACTGAGAAGGGCTCTGCTAGAATTTTGGGACTAACTCCAAAATCAACTACTATATAAGGAGTAACAAAAGACAAAGAAGCTTCTAGATCTAGCAAAGAATAAATATGCAAGTGAAAGATCTACAACGTACTACTGACCACATCAGAAGAATTTTACTGATCCTATCAGGACTGGAGGGCATAAAGTCTATTTGGGTCCTTCCCACTGGTTGCACTAAAAGTGTCACCCTATTGATTCAGGCGACTGGACTGAACTGAGGAATGATTTTGCTGATCCTAAAATCTTGACTAGGTACAATCTCTAACTCTATGACCTGGCTTGCCACATATGAAATACACATCACTACCAACTCTACAAATACCCTTTTAGTTCTTTCTACAAGTTTGACAAAGAGGATGGGGTGGGGGCACTGCTAACACTGCCCTAAGACTTAGATCCTGGTGCCATATCTCTGTCACCATCCCTGAACTTAGGAGGTGGAGCATTAGCTGAGGAAGGAGCTAGAACAGATAACTTTAGGTTAAACTGAGAACGGTTACCACCCTCTAACTTAGGCTTATTAAAGTTAAAGCTGTCGATTCTAGATCTCTTATCCTGCTTCTCTCTCATCTTAATCTTTTGCTCTTCTATATATTGAGCATTGATCATAATCCTGGCTATGTCCATCTCACTAATCATTATTATGGATCTACACCCATTAACCATACTATCATTCACCCTAGAAACAAACTTACTCATCTTGGCCCTGCTATCTGCCACCACATGAGGAGCATATCTAGATAGTTGAGTAAACTTAATAGAATACTCTTCCACTATCATGTTGACCTATCTGAGTTTGATAAATTATAACACCTTAACCTCCCTCAGCTCTAGGGGAAAGAATCTATCAAGAAAGTCAGTGGCAAACTTCTCCCACTCAATAGGCCCCGTATCTATAGCCCTCTCTGCTTTCCACTATTTAAACCAAGTGTGATCCACATCCTACAACTGATATGCAGCTAGCTCAGTACTCTCACTAGCAGTAACTCCTATGATATTTGTAACCTTCTTAACCTGATCAAGGAATTCCTGAGGTTCCTTATCTGACTTAAACCCGACAAGGGATGGAGGATTCATTCAGGTGAAGTCCCAAATCTTAGCTACAATAGTATTGGACACTCTGTTGGCTGGAACAGCAGCTGGTCGTTCATTCTAAGCAGCAACTAAGTTAGAAATAGTAGTGAATACAGCTCTGAACTCTGCATGAGAAACTTGTTCATCCAAGAGGTCTACTCAGATAGGCTGAGGGGATGACTGATTTCTGTTTTTTCTTTTAGGAGGCATGTTCTGTAAATAAAAAGGGAGAAACAGATTAGAATGAGACTTTAACTTGAGCACATACTCACAAGTATGATATGAAAACTAAAAGAAGGGAAACTATTTCTAAAATATCTCATAGCCTCCTGTCCATAAGTGTGGCACGTAATACACCCATGCACAAGACTCTACTAGATGTGGCTTTCAGACTTCCTAGGACACTATTGAACCTTGGGCTCTGATACCAATTTTATAATGCCGCAAATCTGGTACCCAGAACACCACATAATGCTCATGACCCCAAAGGACCATAAACAAACCTATGACTAATATCTATAACTGAGCCCCGCATAAGAAACTATATAAATATGGAATAAAAGGATGAAAATCTATAAGAAACTGTATAAATATGGAATAAAAGGATCAAAATCTATTAAAAAATAACATTTGGAGATACGATAAATCAATACCAAAACAACTGAAATAACTGTTTAAACATGCTAATCTGAAAGACTCTAACCTATCCGAATAAGGAGTTGTGAGACATGTCCCTAACTAACTCCAACTGCTGAAATAAACTAAGTACTGAAAGAATAAAATAGTTAAATAATAACATCTTTGAATAGTGAGGACTCATTGCTAGTCTATCTACTAAACGGCTGATCTACTAAGAATGGTATGGAAATTGTGCTTCTGAAACTATGGTATAAAACACCATAGCATAAAAGAAAAGTATACGTCAGTACGTGAGAATATATTAGTATGCAAGTTAGGTAAGCAGAATGCAAAGTTTCATATGCATGAACTATAACTGACCGACATAAACACGAACATAACTACATGAGGATACATGCATTAATAAGTTAGTTGCAACTGAAGTCATGATAATACTGAATCTGAATACTGATAACATAAGTTTTGTATTAACTGAGTGACTGTGTCTGATAGTCTTGATTCTAATGGAACTAGATGAGTCCCGCGTTGAACTGGGTGACTATATCTAACAGTCCTAAATCTGAAGAACTATCTGAGTTCTTTTACTTAGACTAAGACTGAGACTATGGAGATAGTTATCTAATCGATATGCCCCAAATAATCTATTATAACTGAGTTAGGGTCCAATCTGTAACCCCAATTGGAATGGTCTCAATACCGCACCACTAGTAAGGATAAGCTGTGAGTGACCCTCATCTGGCAGTGTCCCCAAAGGAGAATGGTGGGACCCTCATCTGATAGT
Source organism: Capsicum annuum (assembly GCF_002878395.1). NCBI lineage: Eukaryota > Viridiplantae > Streptophyta > Magnoliopsida > Solanales > Solanaceae > Capsicum > Capsicum annuum. The sequence goes on from NC_061117.1 coordinate 101,100,350, forward strand.
TTTGATCCACCTCATCAACCCTTAACTGACAGTGTTGATGTCTAACCTATGCTGGCTACATAGTTCTAGAATCCAAGGATTGCTTCTAAGGGTCACACCCTCTACTGTCAGTGTGTACCCTCGTCCTTGGGTTCGCTTGGTGCTGAATCCTACTCCCAACTGAGTAGAGCTGAATCCTACTCCAAACTGAGTAGACACTGAACAAATTATATTAAGATGAACTGGACTGATTTCATTGAGTTTTGTGGACTGATGGAATGTTACTGAATCCTATAAACTGACTGACTTCATGAGATTAATGAGTTTTCCTGAGTCATGTAACTGATTGAATTCTACTGATCATGGCGTGGCTGAGATTATCATGAAACTAACACTGGCTCTAGGCACACAGCTAAATTGTCGGGTATAAATACCCCCAAGACTCAATAGCATAAAAGTAATTCATGGTACAAGTTCGAGAGCACAACAATGGCTATATATATATCCATAATTCATTGACTAAAATATTTCATCAAACACTTGACATGCATTAACTTGTACATGAATGAGGATTTCATACTATCATACTATAATGGTACTTTTTCCTTTACATAGGCATTTAATCAAACATATGGGGAGCATACTTTGGTTATACCATCATCAATGCATCTAATTCGCATGGTTGCATCAATAAATTTGTAATTTGAAGGGTTTATCATTAATATTATGCAAATCATCACATACTAGAATCAATTATTGGAACATGTAATTTAAAACATGAATCAAAGCCCAACATCAACATTGACATGAATTTCAATTCAACTAAATCATGAACATTCATAAATACACAATCTTTGGAATTTGAAAAGAGATTCTTGAGCTTCATAGGTGAAAGGGACCCATGAATCAACACTTGAAATACCTTGATTGTGAGTTTCTTAAAGTTCTTAGACTTGAAGAACTTGAATCTCATAGTTTCTTAAAGAAGGGTTGGGATGTTTTTCTTGGGGATTGATCTTTGAGAGAAACCCTAATTTTGTATTTTAGATGAATAATGAAGTTATTAGCCCTGGTCTAATATAATTAGGTGTTAAAAAGTGTGTAAAAGACCCAAACATCCTTATACAAATGGCTTTAAATTGCTGAACAGGATCTACGATGGTTTGGGCAATGGTCCATTGATTGATCGATGGTCCATCAACCTTTTCGTCTTACTAGGACAGAATGTAATCTTCCTGCCTTGGTTGAGATGGTTTGGGCGACGGTCTGTTGCTATCTCGATGGTCCGTCAGCCATTTCATTGTGCCTGAATAGAAGGTCAACTCACTATCTCCACTTCAATGGTTTTGATGATGGCCCGTCGCTAGATCGATGGTTCGTTTACCCTTTCCATCACACCTGGGTGGTTCAAACTGCCTGACTACATAGTTTTGGAATGCAAGGATTGCTTTTAAGGATTACACCCTCTACTAGTAGGTGAGCCCCCATCCTTAGGATCACTCGATGCTGAATCCTACTCCCAATTAAAAGATACTGAACTAAGTATACTGAATAGGACTGGCCTAATACTGAGATTACTGAGTTTTCCTAAGTTCTATAACTTACTGAATTCTACTGAATTCTGTAAGGGAATGAGAGTACTATTGATTGTGACATGACTGATACTATTCTATAACTGAAAATGGCTCTAAGTAATAGCTAAATTGTCAGGTATTAAATACCCCCAAGACTCAACAGCATCAAAAGTAAAGAAAAGCATAATCTTGAATAACATAACAATATTCACGTGGTCATAATTCATTCATAGAGACATTTTATCTAATACTTGTAACGTATTAACTTGTACATGAATGGGGAATACATGTTAGCATGCTATAATGACATTATTTCATTCTCATAAAAAATTTATCAATCACATAGGAAGCATACTTGGTTCATTAAATCATAAACACTTAGGGTTAATATGGATACAAAAATCAACTTGTAAATTCATGGATTATAATATGGGGATTACTCAATTCAACATACATGCTATACCACTTCATGGAATTTACCATTAACCATGGATTGAAACTCAATAAATGTCAAAACATGAACAAATCCAATTTCATACATGTAAATCACGAATCATATTTTTTGAAGCTTTTAAAATGGATTATTTGACTCCGTAGGTAGAAGGGACCCATAGATGAACATCTAACATACCTTAATTCATGAGATTCTTGGAGTTCTTTGAGAGATTCTTGGAATTGACCTTGATTCTTGAGAGCTACTATTTGTTTTTTGAGAGAGAATTACCTTTTGATTTTGGAAAAAAGTGAATAATGAAAGGTTTTACATATTTTTAGGACTTAAATCTCACATCTAGACAGAATAAAATAATGGGAAGAGACTAATTTAACCCTGGGTGCAACTTTAATTTTTTGTGAAATTTTCCCGAACTGGACCCTTGGCACAACGCGGGGCTATCAAGTCGTGTCACTGGAAAATGACAACTGAGAAATTGAATGTTGGCGCGACGCGATAGTATCGCGTTGCCACTTTGTTTGTGAATTGGAAGTGCACCCGCGACATGGTAGTATCGCGTCGTAATAGTGGAAAAGGACAATTATGAACTGGGTCTATGGCGCGACCCATCAATATCTTAGACCAACACTGAAAATTGAAAATTTCTATTTTAACACATCCCGCGGCATGCTACTAGCTTGAATGATGATGTTTTAATGACTGAAACTTAAAATTGCCATAATTTCTTACCAGATTGTCGGATTTAGGTAAATTTTATATTGTTGGCAAGCTAATTGAATTTCCTATGCAATGGTAGGCTCAATCTAAAAATTACTGAGTATTTAAAAAAATTTATTTAAGATAACCCATGTACAAAGTGTTAATCTAGGCTAGGAAAATATGGGGTATTACAGAGCCAATGAGTGAAATCATTGGAGTTTCATTGAAATATTGACCACAATGACTTTTGACTTGGCCTATCCTTTGATCAATAACTAAAACTCATGTCAAACCATCATTTACCCACACACATTACCTTTAAGTAGACTTAATCCCAAGATCCTCTCTATTCTTAATCTTAAATCAAAAGTGTTATATCCGTGCTTTGTTAGTTGACGAACCATCTCCAAATCAAAATCCCCCCATTTTATTTTACATTCCTTGTTTATTATCATTCTGGATAAACTTGTAGTAACTAGGACACCCATAAGTTTTGAAGCCTATAATTTGCTCCTTATGGATTTGACCCCAACTCTAGTTGGTCTGTTTGACAGCGACCACCTCACCCCTCAATCATGGGAGTGAGTTAAGCATTTTCAAAATAGTGTCATTGCTGGGAAGTGAAATATAGATTTCACTTGTGCAGTCTGATTCTTACTTGGGAATATCCGGAGTGATATCATTTAGTTTATTTGTTGTTTATAATTCTTTTTTTAGGTGATCAGAGTGTTAATGGAACAATGAGTGATAGCGCAAGCAACATGGTCCCCTTTGATGCCCTTCTAGATTGATTATGAGGGCCCACTAAATAAAGAAGCACAAAGAAACATGATTCCCATCCCAACAACTAATGGGAATGGAGTATTCCATGTGACTAGCATCATGCTTAACATATTTTAAATGAAAGGATTGTACGGAGGTTATGCCTTTGAGCACCCAAATGTCCATTTGAAGAATTTTTTGGATGTGTGTGCACCATGTCACATAGAACACATTACTCAAGAGTCCATTTGGCTTCACCTTTTCCTATTCTCATTAGCGAGCAAGGCAATTTCATGGCTCTGTTCACTTCCACCCGGATCAATTATATCTTGGGACAAGCTTACTAAGATGTTTCTTAATAGATATTTCCCTCCATAAAAAATGCTTCAAAAGTGGGATGAGATTGTAAATTTTTGGCAAATGAATTGAGAACCATTGTTTTAATCTTAGGGGAGGTTTAATGGTAAGCTTGCTCAATGCTCAAATCATGAAGTCCCAGAGTAAATGCTTCTCGAGATCTTATACCATAACATTAATCTATTAAAAAAATAGTGGTAGATAATGCAGTAGGTGGTTCCCTAGTGAAGTTGCACCTCCACATGGCCTTTCTATTGATTGGAAAAGTGTATAAGCAAAATTGAGGTTCTAATACCCGAGAAACCAAACCTCCCCAGATTCTTTCTACCACTTCCATGGTCGAAAATGAACAAAGAAAGCAAAATGATGTAAAGAAGAAGAATATGGCAAAAATGATAACCCATCTCAAACTCTTGACAAAGCATGTTATGGGTGCACCTGCAAAAATGGTCAATGCCATAGCATCAAAATCTTATGAAGATGATGAAGAGGTAAAAAAGTTGGATGAGGAAATCCGCTCTTTGGATAACTACTCGGGGGGTTCCCTCCCCACCTATGAAAGAAAAGGTGAGATTCAAGGTTAGATGGTCCATGAGAGAGATAGAGATTATAGGGACCAAGAACATGACTATGACCGTTATATTCCTCCTCATGATTGGGCCAAAGCCAAAGAGTCGAGTACCATTGACCTTAAAAAATTCAAGACCGAGAATGTATTCAAAAGGATCTTAAATAGAGTAAAAGCAGTGGACAAAATGGTCCATGAGTTGAAAGGTGATTTTTCTTAACATTCTAAAACCGTGATGTCCCACTCCGCTTCTATTAAGCAATTGGAAACCCGAGTTGAGAAAATCTCCATGCAACTAAATTCTAGGCCTAGAGGTGGACTCCCTAGTGACATGATTGCTAATCCACAGAATAATGCCCAAGTTCTAGCAATTGCCATAAGGAGTGGGAGGGTACTTAATGAGCCCTTTAGAGGAGACGTGAGTGATAAGTTACTTAAGAATAAAGCAAGCAAAGTGATCCACCATAGAAAAGAAGCAAATAATGAGAAACAAATTGAGAAAAGTGATGAAGAAGTGGTAGAAGTTAGAAAGACACATGCTGATGAAGTACCAACCATCTAAGTTAATCCCTATTCCCTCAATGATTGCATAAAAGAGAGGAAGGTGACAAATTAAGGAAGTTGATGGAAAAACTTAGCAACCTATTGATAAATATCTCGTTGCTTGAGGTAATCCAAGAGATCTCGGGATACACTAAGTTGATAAGAAAAAGTTGATGGCTGAAAAGAAGGTTATTGAAGGTGAAACCATTGGGGTAACCTATAGGTGTAGTGCCATTATGGACAGAAAGGTTGCGGTAAAGAAGGATGACCCAAGAGAATTCACCATCCCTTGCACAATTGGGATGCATTAATTTGCAAAAGCTCTATGTGACCTTAATAAGAGCATCAAAATAATGCCTTTTGTCTTCTACAAGAAGCTCAGATTGGATACCCCTCCACCGACCTCTATGCGACTACTCATGTCAAACCGGTCCATCAAAAGGACGGTGACAATATTGTTTGATGTCCTTGTCAAAATGAAAAAATTTATACTCCCGAAGGACTTTATGGTATTGGATTGTGAAATGGACAAAGAGGTACCTATCATCCTTGTCCACCATTTCTTGGCCATCAGGAGAGCTATTGCTGATCTAAAATAGAGAGATAAAGTTTAGGATGCAAGAGGATGAAGTATCTTTCAAAATTTACAAGTCAAGAAAAACAAACCATGGAACTTCAATTAGTATCCATGGTAGATGTTGAAGATGAAAAGATAAATGCAGAAGGATTTAAAGACCCATATTGAGAAGGAAGGAAGGACGACATCATTTCGCAATGATAACTAAGGCGCTAGGTGGGAGGCAACCCACAAATGCCACGAGAGTGGCTAGCATTATTTTTGTTATGTTTTTGTAGGGTAGATGTTATCTTTTGCATATGAATAACTCATGCATTTGTGTCACTATGGAGTGCATTTGAAAAACTGAACAGGGGAGAAATATATCAAAATTGAGTAAAATACTGAACAGGGGAAAATAGGGGAGTAGAATTTATCTCAATTACTACAATTGTGGTCCCCAATCGCAAGTGTTTGTGATCGCGGTCCCTTAATTGCAGTCATGGCCACTTCAGTCATTTAACCCCTAGTTTCCGTCACGATCCCTTTCAAGATTGTACTCTATAATTTGGGTTGATTTCTAACCAAGTTTGTGTGCTCTCAAACAACATCCTTGCATCCCTCCTACATCACAACTTTAGTAAGTGTCATGAATCCATGCTTTTATTCATGAGAATAGGCCCTAGAATGCATAATTAAGAGAGGGCCTAAAGTTTTGATTGCTATGTTTTACATGTTATCTTATTTTATATTGGGGAAATATTGGTTTCTTAAACAAGGTGTGCATACAAGTGGGAACTCTTGAGTACCCAAGTATGTTTGGAAAATGTAGACAAATGCAATGTGCATGCCAAGTTTTTGATAATTTGCCCAAATGAAATTTCACTAATGATATTTATTTTCTAAAGGGAACATCCATCCACATGCTAGCATTATTCAAATGATCTTCATTTGCACCCATATTATAGAACATGCTAGTATCCTAAAATTATAAGAAATTTGAACATGCAGAGCTGATAACGAAACTGACCTCAGGTATTGCGACCATAGTCATAGATCGTGATCGCGAAAATGGAAATACGGTCCTGACTCGCGATTGCAGTAACTGAGGATAGTTTCCTATCATGCCAAAAATATTGCACTTCTAATTTTTAGTCAAGAAACACCAGAAAACTAGTCCAATGAACTCTATTGATCAATATAGCATAGCTTACATATTTAAAATGTCATCGAAAGATATAATGTGCACTTAATACTTTCAGGATACCCTCATGGATAAGTATGATCACATCTGATTCACGGTACTTGAGTGCCACACTTATTACTACAGTTATATTTCAAGGATAAAACTTCTCTCAGAGATAGGAATTTTCTTGGAAAATATATTGGAGAAACTACTGGCACTTTATGACAAACTTAAAGCAATAGGGTGGCAGTGCTTTGCCCTGGATCCATGCATTGAAAATGAGTAATGGGTCCTTTAATTTTATGCAAACATCAGTGAAGACTCTTTTTAGGACCCACTCAATGTGACTGTTAAGATTCTGGGAAAGCCGGTGAAAGTTAGGGCTAAAAAAATCAATGATGTTTATAGGCTCAAGCATGCTGACATGAGTGAATTCAAAGCGAAGGGGTGTAAATCGAAGAGTTAGTTGGCACAATGACTATGCTCTGAAAAGGAAATCTCGTGGACCAAGACTAAAAATAATATTTCCATGAACGACTTTACTTTCAAGGCTCAGATATGGTTTCACAACATATGTAGCCAAGTTTCTCCTTTTACCCACATGACAGTAGTCCTCAAATCACATTCTAGGATGGTCACCTGTATTCTAGATGGAATCTCTCTAGATGCTGGTCAACTCATGGTTAATTAAATAGATCATTTCAAGAACCAAAGTGATATACATCTATTCTTCCCCTTCTTTATTACAGAGCTTTCCAAAAAAATGAGTGTAGAAGAATATGCTAGTGATACATGGGTGTGCTCTAATACCCCCATTTACCCCTTGAGGATTAGAGGTGAGGGCGCATCTATCAAAAGAAAGAAAAGAAAGATCAACTTGGAAAAGCTAGTATGTAGTGAGCTTAAGTCTCATAGGCCAACCACCACGGTACTTCTTGAGGAGATTGGAGTAAATATTGCAACCATCAAAGAGATTATGTATAGTTTGCCCCACGGACCGAGATAGCCTTCTACCACTCATCATTATTATGTGTTTCTTACCGAATATGAGAAGTAAATTGATGATTAGGTCCTAGCCGAGTGATCCGATCATTAGGAAGATGGTGATGATGTAGAGTCCAACAGTGATAGCAGCCCTTGATGCTATTTTAGGGAGCACCCTTATCTCTTTTACCCTTGATTATTTATGTAGCGGGGACACTGCTACCTTTTTAGTTGGGGGTGTCGTATTTTTATTATTCATCAAGTTTAGGCCTGTATTATTGATATTTCTTCATACTTTTCTGCTCTTTTGGATAATTCTTATCTTTATTTTTATTTGGGTTGTAATATTCAGGAACTCTGATGGTGCCCAATTTGCATGGATTATTTATTTTGTTCTGGGTTTGTTACTTTGGTTAAATTTTAGTAGACGAAATTTTCTAATATGATTGGGTTTCTAACCATAGTTGCAGGGGAAGTCTAACTACCTATTGCTCCGAGGCCACAGAATGCAAAGTTTAAGTACCTGTAACATTGAAGATCTAGGATTGTATTAATAGCCATTGGTGAACTCTAATTGACCATATGGTGGGTCTCCCATGCTATGATTTACAATGTGAGGAGATATCTTGGACGGTTTCCACAATTAGCAAATTATGTATGGTGTGGATACAAAAGGAAACAACCCCCTCCGTTCGAATATTTTGCAAAATTCAAAGGCATGGACGTGAGAAACTTTGTGATAAAATTTTTCCCTATTTCAATGACTTCGAAAGTTGACTTTAGAAAAATAGTGTATGCTCTATATTTGTCTCGAGCGGGTAGAACAATCGAACCCCTTTGACGATATTCGCATTCATGTGTGTGACTTTAATTGTCTTTATCTCATCTGTACTTGTACTATCCAGAACTTGCCCCATTAGTCTTTCAAAACTAAATTTTTATTGTGATTGGTTGGTAAAATGATCATAGGATATCTTCTGATTTTGGAATTCCACTTTAACCTAAAGAGCCTACCAATACATAGGAGTTATCCCTAGTCACCGTCTTTGAGACTTTGGACTTTTCTTTGGAAAATGCATGACAAACCGTGACCCTTTTATTCATCCCCTCTTGAAAGCCATCCTCATTGAACTTAAGAATAAAATTGAGGCTAAAAGCTTAAGTTAGGGGTGGTGGAAAGAGAAGGAAGTATAGTTGAGCCACGAAATCATAAGAAGGTGCCTACTGACTTAAGCAAGTAAGCATTTTGCTTTGAAGAAAAGGAAAATCCATTAAAATAATAAAATGCATAGATTTTAAATTCATGAAAAATATGTGAAGAGCATGTGAATAAATCAAAAATGTAAAAGTAGGCAAATTAGTAAAGGAATAATAAGTGGCCCAAAGAGCAATGCATGAATGGATTATGATATAAAAGTTCAAGGAGGGTGTAGCCTTATTGTCCCAAGATAATTTCATACCCTACCCTAAACCTACATTACAAGCTCATAAAGTCCTTTTGTGATTCCCAACCAAGTGTGGTCATTGTTGTGGTGATTGAAAATAGGGGAAATCTTATGGTATGGTACTTGTTAACATGTAGAATTTCCTAAGAAAGTGAGTGTTTTCACTTAAAATTCCTTGTTAAAAGATTTCTAACTAGGTGTGTGATTTTTTTCCTTTCTCGTGAGGAAGCATGTGAACTAGTTGAGGTGGGTGATGTCAGCTTCTTCACAATGAGGTAAACAGAGGTATAGCATGATTGTAGTCAACATGTGAGTCATTTCTAGAGTGTTAGTAGTTGTTACATGGTTCCTCCCCAAAGTCTATTGCATCCTTCGCAATATCATTTTATGATGAGGGTGTCGTTAAAACCCTATTTTTTCGTGTGTGAAAAGCTTTGGGTGGTAGCAATCAAGTTTGAGTCATCATGATCATTGAGTGATAGAATAGGGGCATACATATGAAATTTTCTCATAATAAGGGGTAGGGTTGTTTGAGGACAAGAAAGGTCTTAAGTTTGGGGTGTTGATGAAGAGTACTTTTTCCACTTATTCTCACTAAACATTTGTGCACTTTACCTTGTTTTGAATAAATGACTTAGACATATTAGTAATAAAATACACTAATATCTACTCTATGTAGGCATAGAGTTGAGGAGATCAATAGATGTGGATTAGAGCTGAAAATGATGAAAAGAAAGCAAAGAAGAGTGTAGCAGAAGACCTGAACTACATCAACCTCAGTTACCATGACTGCAGTCCTCAATATTTGGTCACGGTTGACAAAACGATAAGCAGAATGCGGTCATGGCACACAGCCGCGGTCACGTGGACGCAGTCGCGGACAATCATGCACGATTGTAATTCAGCAGGAATATACCCAGGGGAAGATCTGGAAAAGCACTTAGGCGAATCCCAAACCATATATAAGAAAAAACCCTTTCTTCTTTGGGTATTGCTTACCTCATAACTAATTTTTATTTGAGAAGAAGAAACCCTAATTAGGAAAGTGTGTAACTACTCTTGGAGGATTAATTTCTTAGTAATTTTGTGAAGAATGAATGTTTTGGATAATCCTCATTGTATACTTGTCCTTACTTTCTTCATGAGTAGCTAAGTAATTTAGTCTTGGGATTATGCTGAAGTAAAGTGGAATTTTGTGTGGGTGTTGTTGTGTTTGCGTGATCTTTATTTGTTGGCTATGGATTCCACCATTCCTTGAGCTTATTAGTTGGAATTTGATGGGTGAAAATCCCAAATCTTCAAATGGGTTTTATGGGTGAAAACCCCAAACTCTAGAAACCCGTTCTCATCCTTGAAAGAGGGACTAAGGTGAACTTGAGGTAACCCATAACATCCTTAAAATAGGGTTATAGGGGTACAAAGTAATGGTGAACAATTGAGTCTATGGTTATTACCTTTTGTAATCTTAGAAATAAGTTTGAAGGTAGTGTAAGACATGTCAAGAGCATCATCCTCAAAATAGGGATGCTTCATTGAGGTGTTGGGTGATTACAAATTGCACACTTAGTAGGTGCTCGAAAGAGCCAATGGATGAAATTATTGTAGCTTTATTGAAAGATTGACCACAATGACTTTCGACTTAGACTATCCTTTGATCAATAACTAAAACTAATGTCAAACCATCATTTACCCACACACATTACCTTTAGCTAGACATAATCCCAAGACCCTCTCTATTCTCAATCTTAAATCAAAAGTGTTATATCCATGCTTTGTTAGTTGATGAACCATCTCCAAATTAAAATCCCTCTATTTTATTTTACATGCCTTATTTATTATCATTCTAGGTAAACTTGCAGTAACTTAGATACCCATAAGTTTTGAAGCGTATAATTCGCTCCTTCTGGATTCGAAGACAACTCTAGTTAGTTGTTTGAAATTGACCGCCTCACCCCTTAATCATAGGAGTGAGTTGAACGTTATCAACTGCCACCTTCCACGGCTTGGCGACAAACCCCTCTATTAATTCTCAATTAAAACCCTATTCAAACAATCTATTACCATTTATTAACCAAGGAAAATATTAGTGGTATGTCACATCATCCCATTACTTGTAAGTAATATCCATATCCAAACCATTTAGTGTAAGGGGTCCTTAGGTTACCTTTTCATACACCATATTAAATCCACTTGATACACTTCCATGTTCTCCACAAGCATAACCATTTATCCTTTTCAAACAATTTAGCATAAATCATTTATCTAGTTTAAAACATGCAAGAGCTCCATTAAAAGAAATCAATGCTATGAACTTATCTTTATAAGTATTTCAGCAAACACCTTGGGGGCATAATATAACCAAAACCAATTCCAAAGATCATTAAACCATTACAATGCAATCCAATTGTCTAAAACCACCGTTAATGCATACAAAATAACAAAAACCCCAAATAATAGTTGAAACCCATAATCATGAAATATCAAAACCATGAAATCCATCATATAAACAATGCCTTTAGTTGAAATTACAATGAGGGAAGAGAATAATGCCTTAAACTGAAGAATTGATGAAAAGATATCACCAAAACAATCCCTTAGTTGAAACCCTAGCTTTCTTGCCTCAAAATCTCTTGAGAGAATTATAGGATGTTTTGGAATAGTTCTAAGTGTTAATAAATAGAATAATATGGTAAATAACCTCCATAGCGTATTAGAAGTCGTGGGTCCTAATTAGGGTAAGTGTGGAAATGTCCATAATACCCCTATTTAAATCCCTTAAAAACCAGTCACACGGATACGACTTACCCATACAAGTCGCATCCTCCTATAGGATTGGTATCCACCACACATATCTAAACCTCAACCCTTGGATCAAACACTATCTAGTATATGACTCATCCAACCAAGTCGTAACCACAGTATACGATCCGTACCCATAACCCAAATCCCTAAATGAATAGAACACTTGGGGAATTGAAAATTATTTACCATATGAGTCTTGGGTACGACTCATACCTTGGCTTACGGCTCATAGTGAGCCACTTGTACATAGATCTAACCTAAGTAACCAAGTCTAAGATTAAGTTAAGGAACCAAATGACCCGTAATAGCCAATACAACTCGTACCCATTCTAGTTACCAAAACTATCCCACCAACTATCACTGGTCAGCATACTATAGGACCATACTATCCGTAACCCAGCATACAACTCATACCCATGAGTCGTACTGGGCCCCGAGAATGCTTTTCCAAGAAATTTTCTAAGGGTCAAAACCCAGGATATTTCAGTCTCCCCCACTAGGAACATTCGTCCTCAAATGACGGACAAGGTAGGGGCAACCACGCACACAGTCAATTGTATTATCAAACATCCCTTTAACAAAGTTGAAAAAAAAGAGGGAAAGATGCTAATCTTTCCCTTAACAAACTCAAAAAATAAAGATGTGTTCAAGAACACATACCTTCTACATGAATCCCAGGAGCAGAAAACAAATGCCGATACTTGGACTTCATGACCTCTTCCGCTTCCCAAGTAGCTTCTTCTACCTTATGATTCCACCATAGAACCTTAACCGAAGACACACCCTTGGTCCACAACCGAAGAACTTGCCTATCTAATATGTCAACCGGGACTTCTTCATAAGAAAGAGATTCCAAAATACCCAATCATTCCAGTGTAACAACCAAAGAAGGATCACCAAGAAACTTCCTCAACATAGAAACATGAAAGACTTGATAAACCAAACTTAAGCTAGATGGCAACTCCAACTCATAAGAAATATTTCCAACTCTCTACAAAATCTCATAAGGACCAATGAAATGAGGACTAAGTTTCCCCTTTTTGCCAAACCGTACCACTCCCTTCATGTGAGACATATTAAGGAACACTTTATCCCTGACCTTAAACTCTAGTTCTCTATGCTTAACACCCACGTATGACTTTTTGTAACTTTGGGAAGCTTTATGCCTATCCCAAAGCACCTTCACCTTCTCCTTCGCCTGATAAACCAAATCAGGACCAAACATATCCGTTTCTCCAAGCTCAAATAACTTAATAGGATATCTACACCTCCTACCATACGATGCCTCAAAAGGAACCATACTAATACTTAAATGATAGCTATTGTTGTAAGAAATCTCAACCAAAGTTAGATACTTAACCTAGTTTCCACCATTGTCAATCACACAGGCCCAAAGCATATCTTTTAATATCTGAATTGTTCTCTCCTCTTTCCCATCCAACTGTGGATGACAAATAGTGCTCAGACTAATTTTAGTCCCCAACCCTTTCTAGAAAGACTGCCAATAATGAGACATATACTGTGTACCACGACTAGAGATAATCAAAATAGGTACCCCATGCATCTTCACAATCTCCTGAAGATATAATCATGCATAATCCTCCATCGAAAAGGCAGTCTGCACTGGCATGAAATGCACAGACTTGGTCATCCTATCCATGATGACCCAAATTGAATCATTCTGATTACGAGATCGAAGAAGACCGGTAATGAAGTCTATATTGATCACTTCCCACTTCCATTCAGGCAAATCAATTTCTTGATACAACCCTCCTAGTCTTATGTGCTTAAGCTTAACTTGTTGACACACTGTGCACTTGACAATGAAATCAGCCACATCCCTCTTCATGCCATTCGATTAATAGATCTCCTTGAGATCATGATACATCTTAGTCGAGCCGAGATTAACAACATAGCGTGACTCATGTGTTTTAATCAAATCCCTTTACCGCAACCCTTCAACAACAGGAATACACAACCTCCCTTGGTAATGTAAAGTACTATCACCACTGATCTCAAACACCACTACCTTTTGCTCACCAATATCACTCCTGATTTTCATCAAGATAGGATCTAGCACTTACTTATCCTTAATCTCTGCACTAAGATATGATCGAACCACTTCTTGGACCATCACACCACCATTCTTAAAGTCTAAAAGACCAACTCTAAGATTAGCTAAGCGGTGTATATCCTTCAATAGTTCCCGCTTTCTATCTCCACATAAGCCAAACTCCCCAGGGATAATGTGCTAAGAGCATCAGTAACCACATTAGCCTAACCTGCATAGTAGTGAAGACTTATATTATAATCCTTGAGAGGCTTAATCCACCTCTTCTACCTGAGATTAAGCTCTTTCTATCTAAACATTTACTAAAGACTCTTGTGATCAAAAAAGATATCCACGTGAACACCTTACAAATAATACCACCATCTTTTAAAAGCAAACACAATCATCAAAAACTCCAAATTATAAGTAGGATAATTCCTTTTATGTACCTTCAACTGCCTGGAAGCATAGGCAATCACCTTCCCATAATGCATCAAAATACAACCAAGCCCAACTTAAGATGCATCACAATAAACCTCAAACACATTATTGCCTTTCAGCAAAGTCAGGATTGGAGTTGAAGTCAACTTATCCTTTAACTTCTCAAAACTCCCTTCACAAGCATCCTACTATAAAAAAATTTAACCTTCTCGTGAGTCAACTTAGTAAAAGGAGCAGCTATCGAAGAAAAGCTTTCCACAAACCGCTTATAATACCCGGCCAAACCCAAGAAGCTCCGAATATCGAATGGAGTCGTAGGCTTAGGCCACCTTTTCACCACAGTAACCTTATACGGATCCACCATGATCTCTTTACTAGAAATAATATGACCTAAGAAATTCACAATGTTCAACCAGAACTCACACTTAGAGACCTTTTCATAAAATTATTGTTCCTTTAGGGTCTGCAACACCATATGAATGTGATTAGCATAATCCACCTTACTCATCGAATAAACTAGAATGTCATCAATAAACATAATAATTAAAAGATCCAGGTACTGCCTAATTACTCTGTTTATCAAGTCCATAAATACTATTGGAGCATTAGTCAACCCAAACGATATCACCAAGAACTCAAAATATCCAAATCGAGTATAAAAAGCCATCTTATGAATATCTACCTCCCTAATCTTAAGATGATGGTACCCAGACTTAGTATCTATCTTATATAAGAAGTTGGCACCCTATTAATAATCAAACAAATCATATACCCGAGAAAGAGGATACTTGTTCTTGACTGTCACCCTATTCAATTGCATATAGTCAATACACATCCGAAGGGAACCATTCTTCTTGCACACAAACAACAGTGGTACACCCCATGGAGAAATACTAGGATGAATAAACCCCTTATCCAGAAGATCCTTAAGTTGCTCCTAGAGTTCCCTAAACTCAGTCGAAGCCATTCTATATGGAGAAATAGAAATTGGACGAGTGTTCGGAAACAAATCAACACCAAACTTTATTTCCCTATCTAGAGGAACACCAGGAAAATCATCCAAAAGAACCTATGGAAACTTATTAACCATAGGGACCGAAGACAAATAAGGACCTTCCGAGTCAGAATCTTAAACTCAGACCAAGTGATAATGATAACCCTTAGAGATTAACCTCCGAGCTCTAAGATAAGAAATAAACCTCCCTCTTGGAGCTAAGGAACTACCTTCCTACTCTATAACCAATTCACCAAGGAACTTAAAGATAACTCTTCGGTTCGACAATCCGCAGACACATAAAAAGAATACAACCAATCCATACCTAAGATTACATCAAAATCTACCATATAATACTCAAACAAATCTGCCAAGGTCTGTTTCCTACCAATAGATACCACACACTATTTCCTACCAATAGATACCACACACACCCTATAGACTCTATTAGAAATAATTGAGTCACCTACCAGGGTAGAAATAGAAAAAGGATCTGAAATAACTTCTGGATCAAAATCATAGCAACCTTATTTTACAGACAATCCTTGAGCCAATGACCCACCTGGACACACTTGAAACACTTGTCCTTTCTGTCCTTACAATAACCCCGATGAGTTGACCATAGAATCAATAAAGATAAGACAAAAAAACTCACTAACCTCCACTCACCTACGATTGGGCAACTTATGCCTGAGGATTATCACCGCCATGATGACGCCTATCTTCTAACTATTGTGGGTAAGATACACTAGAAGAAAAGGAGCACGAACTCCCTCACTTCTTTTTTTGTCACTTGCTAACATCTCTGCTACCCTGAGTCTGAGCACTTTCCTAATCAGAAAAACTGCTCCGCTTCCCTGACTATCCCCAAACTCGGCATGTTTCCTCTTTTCATCCTTAACCTACTGCATATGAATAGTTAACCTCAAGATATCCATATATTTAATCATCAAGGCAGTCTTGCTCTCAAGAATCAAATCTCTATTCAACTTGGAAGCGAACCTACTCATTCTCAACATCATATCAGCCACAAAATTAGGAGCATACCTTGATAGATAATGGAACTTCAAAGCATACTCCTTTAATGACATCTTCCCCTGCCTGGGGTTCACAAAATCCTCCATCTTTCCTTTCTCTTCTATATTACCTTTATCCCTATCTCACTCTTCATACCACTTATAATCAACATTCTTAAGTTGATAAGCAACAAAGTTAACACCCTCTACATTAGTGTTCTGCATCTTAAAAATTTTCTATCTCATCTAAGAAGCCCTGTGTATCATCCTCTACCTTTACCTCAGTAAAAGTTAGAGGACCCATCTTTATAAATTGACCAACCCTTATCCTCGGCAGACAAAGTACCAATCGCATTATGCTCTGTTTGATCAGAAACTAATTAGCCAATGACTTGAATAGACTGACAAAACTCTGTGCTCCGTATGTTGCCCTGAGGGACCTGAGGAGAACTAGCTGGAATAGGAGAAACTCTAGGACCATCAGGAATAGGACTATAAGATCAAAGATGTACTCCTGACATAGGACGTACCCCTTCATCATTATCACCAGATGGGATGGAAGAATTTTCTTGTGTTCTAGATCTAGGAGGCATGATCTGAAAGATAAACAAACAAGGATTAGAGGAGATTCTAGGATTGATAAACTCAGGCTTGAAGATAGAATAGCAAGAAAATGAAACATTCCTAAAAATTTTCAGCCTCTCTCTTATTAGTGTGGCACGCATCATACCCCTAAAAAGTCTCTACTCGATACGACTTTATGGACTTCCCAGTGGACCATTAACCTAAAGTTTTGATACAAACTTGACATGACCTGACCCTGGTCTTTGTCATAATGAGCATCCCAAGTCCAACCAGGACCAGAGATTTCCCCCTGTTACCCAAACCAACAACCTATGTCCAACCCTAGATGGGCTGAATTTCAAACATATAACAAGATAGTGTTATTGTTCTCATTAAGACTCTGGGATAGGGCTAAAACCGTGATCGATCCAGCTGAGTCTAATCATACCGCACCAACCACCCAACCATACCAAGCAAAACCATACACCATAAACCAAAGAAAATACCAAAACATAATATAAAAATCAATCCCAAAATGTAATAGAATCGAACAACCAACAATATCATCCAATGATGTCATCCCACCGGCTTATTCAAATGCCAAGGACGACACCAATACCAATCCTGCCCATACCAACCCTTAGAAGTACCACAAAGTCCTTACCCAAAAGAGTAAACAAATCCGGTTGGGACATACCCCCAACCATGGCCAAAACAAATATCCAAAACAAAAAGAAAAGTGTCTAAAGAAATCCATAACATAAAATGATTACTTCCAAAAGGATGGAAGCTTACAACTTTAGTCCAAATGTTTATACCGAATCTGCAGGCAAAATAGAAGGAGTAACCTACTCGGTTACTGCATAGCGTGGGTATCCAACCGCCAGTAGATGAGATTAGTGAATGACCGATATTATGAAACTTAGGGTAAGGATTGAATTTTGCCACTTATAAAACCAAGTAAAACAATCCATAATTCATATAACAATACATATATAAGTTCCAGGAAAAAAGGATCAAGTTTAGCATGCACTTAAAACCTTTACCTGGGCTGTATAGTTTTGTTGTCCTAACCACCCACGGGGGATATATGTTCAGCTCCCTCTACTAAAAGAGTCCTACTGCGTGTAGCTACACGACCGGGCAATATCTTATAGTATGACTAGTACATCCCTCCACTATAAAATATGACACTCCTATATGGTCATCAAGGATACCTCATATCAGCAAATATGAGTTTCTAGTTTTGGTCCCTTAGGGACCACCACCTTTCATAGCTTAGATACACACCTCACAATTAATGCCCAATTAAAACCCTATTCAAATAATTTACTTACCATTTATTAACCAAGGCCAATATTGGTGGTTTCGTCAAACTATCCCATTTCTTACAAGTAATATCCATAGCCAAATCATTTAGGTTAAGGGAACCTTAGGTTCCCTTTCCATATACCATATTAAATTAACTTGGGAGACTTTTATGTTCTCCACAACCATAACCATTTAGGCTTTTCAAACCATTTAAACCATGCATAAATCTTTTATCCAGTTTAAAACATGCAAGATTTCCACTAAAAGAATTCAATGCAATGAACATATCTTTATAAGCATTTTATCTAACATCTTGGGGGGCATAATATAACCAAAGGAAATTCCAAAGACAATTAAACCATTAGCATGCAATCCAATTGTCCAAAACCATCATTAATGCATATAAAAGCTTAATTAAACTATAAGAAACCATAACTAAGCATTTAATATCAAAAGCCCCCAAATAATAGTTGAAAACAATAATCATGAAACATCAAAACCATTAAATCAATCCTTTAAACCATGTATTTAGTTGAAATTACAATGAGGGCAGAGAATCATGACTTAAACTAAAGAATTGATGGAAGAAAATCACCAAAGAAAGCCCTAAAGAAACCCCTTAGTTGAAACCCTGGCTTCCTTTCCCTAAAAGCTCTTAAGAGAATTATTGGATGTTTTGGAATAGTTTCTAAAGTTTGATGAATAGAATAATAGGGTAGATAACACCTAAGTGCATTAGAAGTCATGGGTCCTAATTAGGGTAAGTAGGGAAATGTCCAGAATACCCCCACTTAAATCCCTTAAAAACCCATCACAGGGATACGACTAACCAAAACAAGTCATATTCTCATATACGATTGGCATCCACCACTCATATCTAGACCTCAACCCTTGGATCTAACATAGTCCTATATACAATTCATCCAACCAAGGCATAACAATAATATACGATCCATACCCATAACCCATATCCCTGGAAGAATGGAATATTTAGGGAATTAAATACTGTTTACCATAAGAGTCCTGGGTATGACTCATACCCTGTCTTACGACTCATAGTGAGCCATTCGTACTCAGATCCAACCTAAGTAACAAAGTCTAAGATTAAGTTAAGGAACCAAATGACCCATAACAACCAATACAACCCGTACCCCTAAGTCGTACCCATTCTAGTGACCAAAACTATCCCACCAACTAATACTGGTCAGCATAGACCGGACCATACCATCTGTACCACATCATATGGCTCGTACCTATAAGTCATATTGGGTACAAAGAATGGTTTTCTAGGAAATTTTCTAAGGGTCAAAAACCTGGATGTTCAGAGGTATAGACCCATTCTTATATTTTTCTATTCAGTATATTTTTTTCATTACGACACTTTTCTCCTACTTTGTAATATTCTCATGTGCACACTTTACTCAGATGTATGTCTATTCTCAATTTGTACTATAAAGAGTAATAGTCTCACTCAAAATCCCAATTATGTTCTATAAACCCATAGGTTTATTTATACCATAAGACTAACTAAGACTTTATACCCTAGGAAGGTATAGTATGCCTTTTTTGATAATGAATTTACATCAAACTCTATGTTTAGCTCATATAGTTATATGTCGGTTAAAAGTATCTCCAATAACCTTATGCTTTAGTATTTTCATGGCCCTCAGCTCTGTCTAGTTCATAGAATTCCAATTATATCAGAATATTTATGTATTTAGTATTTGTGATTACTAAAATGGGTCCTTGCATCTTAGTGTACCCTAGTAATATGTAATTGATTTAAATATTTTATTATTAGTACTTCAGTTTTATCTCTTTATAAATGGAATGTCTTTGTACACCTGTAGTTTGAACTTAGATAATGCATAACTTTTTACTTAGTTTATTCAACATATTACTATTATTCAGTTACATGTTTATTCACTTGGACATTGCATCAGTTTATGTTCCTCACTCCATATTCAGCATGTATTATGTAGTGTATATCTCACATGCTCAATACATTCAAAGTACTAACCAAATACTTTCCTTTGTGCTATATTGTGTTATAATATCAATTCTGATGTTGGAATCATGCATAGAACAATCTACTACTACATCAGCAATAGTATTTTGGTGAGTCCTTATTATTTAAGGACTAGTCAATAGTATTTTTCATTTATACCCTTTTCAATTTTTAGATAGTTAGATTTAGCTTGGGGCTTGTCCCAGTAACTCATCTTAATAAAGAATTTCAAAGTGTGTTAATGTGGGATTGTTATCTCTAGTGCAACGGAATCAAGGATACAAAAGGTGAAAACAAGTACAATTTTCTACCTAAATATTACAAGAAGTCCATATTACTAGGTCATGGTGAGTAGGAATGTAAAGTACTAAACCTGGAACTAAGGAAAGTACAGCAGAAGAAATACTAGAAGGAGATTAATTATCAGCAAATAGAGTTAGAACCTATCCCTACTAGAGCCTAAGTAGAAAGAATATATGGCCCTAACAAACATCCAAAATATCAATAAGAGAAGGTTTATAAAAAGGGTACCTAAGTGAAAAGGCTATTTCTCCTAATAAAGGGATTAGTCAAAATAATCCTTTTACAGACTGAAGGAGGGGAGCACACAATCATAACAAAATCTCTTATTACCTATCTATACAAAAATCATATAAAATATACAAATAGGGAGTTTGACAAAACTAAATTTACAAAAATAATGGATCAGCAGGTCTTTTTGTGGATAAGAGCTTGATTTAGCTCCATCAATGGAGAAATATAGAAACCTAAAATTAGTGAAAAAAGTTGTGTAAGAAAAGAGTAGTAATATAAAGGAAAACATTCAAAAAATGCAAATAATAGGGATAATACCATTTATAAAATTAAAGATAATTATTTAACTAGAAAGATTGAAATATCAACTTAGCTAAATCATTGACTAATAGTCCTGGTGAAAATATGAAATCAGAGAAAAACGTTATTGCAAATGAAGAAAATTCAATAGAGGTATCAAAATATGATCTTAACTTGTTTAGTATTGGCGATGAAATTAAAGGTAAATATGGTGAATAATATTTAGAGTCTAGAGCAATCATAGAAGTTGTTAATCAATATGAGCAAGCTATAACATTAGTAATCAGCAATGAAGAGGATGGGGAAAATAGGTATTAAACTCAAAATAAGATCAATCAGATAAGGATTTAATTGACATGAGAAATACATAACATCATTAATTCACAATGAATTGGATGGGGGAAGCAGTAATTAAACTCAAAATATCATTTGTTAGCCAGAGAAAATAACAAATTAGCTTTTTGGATGCTTCCTTAACTATTGATGTGTAACATCCCAAAATTCAAAGCCAGTATTAGAACCATGCTACAAGTACATGAAAAATTATAAGAAATCATGTTTTGGTAGTTTTATAAGTTAATAAGATATATATTAAGTCCATAAATAGCTCCTAGCTTGTAGACAAGTAAAAATATCCCTTACCAATTGAATTCTTGTGAAGAATAATGCTATAGTAAACTTCAAACGAGCATAAAATTTATATTACTAAGATTTTTGGATCTCAAGACTCACCAAAAGATAGATAATTTATTTAGCTTTTGAACGCCTCATGTTTTTCCTTGATTCAAAATTAGAGTAAAAGGTTATGGCCAATTTACTGAAGCACAGTCAAAGTTGCTACTGACGATGACTCTAGAGATAATGGCTCATAAGGCCACTACAAGTTGTAGGGTGACTTATCGACTTGGTAGTAGGAACTAAAAAATTTTTCCCAAATTATGAATTAGGCCACAAATCGTCCCCAGACACTATAAATCATAAGCCTCTCCTTAATCAACTGAATTTTCTCGAAGGCATCAAATAATAAATCTGGCCGTATCAACGTAGTCTCACTACCTCAAACCAACCAATAGAAGATTTATATCTCATCCTATAGAGAGCCTTAAATAGAGCCATCTAAATACTGGAGTGGTAGTTGTTATTGCATACTCGATCAAAGGCAAGTGATCATCTCAATTACCCTTAAAGTTGATAACACACTCTCTTAACATGTCCTCTAAGGGGTGAAAGGTTGTACTAAGATAAACTTGGGTACCAAGACCCTTCTAAAAACCCTTCCAAAAATGAGAGTTAAACTGAGTACCTCTATCTGAAATATTGGACAATGGGACTCCATGCAATCTAACCATCACTCTAATATAGAGCTTGGCCTAATTCTCGACTGAATAAGAAGTACAGACTGGCAAAAAATAGGCTAATTTGGTCATTCTGTCCACAGTAACCCAAATTAAATCATGCTGGCATCATGAATGAGGCAACCCTATCACAAAATCCATATTTACCTCTTCCCACTTCCACGTGAGGATGCTAAACTCCTGCATAGTGCCACTAGGCCTTTGGTTCTCAACCTTAACCTACTGACAATTAGCATACTTGGCTAAATTTCTGCAGTTCCCTTTTTATACTACTCCACCAATAGATTTCTCATAAATTATGGTACATCTTAGTAGCTCTTAGGTGAAGAGAGTAGTGCGTACCATGCGCTTCTAGAAGAATTCACTATCTTAAACCATCTATACATGTCACACATAGTCTACCCTGGCAATGTAACACACTATCTCTCCCTTGGGAGAAAACCTTTACTTTTTGATCTCTAACAGACTCCTTCAACTTAACTAGACTGAGGTCCCTATCTTTCTTTTCTTTCACCTCAACAACCAAAGAAAATTCCAAACTATTTTGAACCTATTCACTACCCTCAACTGAGTCAACCAAATGAATGCCTAATCTAGCCAACTGATGAACCTCCTGAACTAACTTTTTCTCATAATTCTCTACATGAGCAAAACTACCTATAAACAATATACTAAGGGCATCTACGACTATATTGGTCATGCTCTGATGATACAAAACACTTATATCAAAATCATCCAATAATTCTAAACACCATCTCTAATGAAGATTTAACTCTTTCTGTGAAAACACATACAGTAAACTTTTATGATCTGTGAACACATCAACATGCACCCCATACAGATAATGCCTCCAAATTTTCAAGGCAAACATAATAGCTGCTAACTTTGATGATGGGTAGGATAATTCTTTTTATGGGGCTTAAGTTATCTAGAGGCATAGGCTATGATCTTACCTTTCTGCATCAAAACATAACCCAAACCAACTCCATAAGCATCACAATAAACAAAAAACCCATCTAAAATATCTGGCAAGGTCAAAACTGGGGCAAAGGTGAGTCGAGTCTTTAACTCCTGAAAACTCTTCTCATAGGAATCTGACTACTAAAACCTGACTTTTTTTTGAGTCAATATAGACATAGGGGATGCAATATATGGAAACCCTTTGACAAACCATCTGTAATAGAAAGCCAAACCCAAGAAACTCTTGATATCTAATAGAGAAATGGGTCTGGGCCAGTTTCTCACTGCTTTGGTCTTTTGAGGGTCAACTATAATGCCATCACCAAAAAGAATAGGGCCAAGAAAATCTATTGATCTTATCCTGAACTCATACTTACTAAATTTTGCAAATAACTGATGGACTCTAAGAGTCTACAATACTATTCTGAAGTGATCTGTATGATCAGTTTCATTATGGGGATAGACAAGGATGTCATCTATGAAGACTAGGACAAACTTGTCCAAGTATTTCTTGAACACTTTTTTTATCAAGTCCATGAAAGTTGTTGGGGCATTCGTTATACCAAAGGACATAACTAGAAATTCAAAGTGATCATACCAAGTTTTGAAAGTTGTTTTTGAAATGTCACATTCTCTGACTCTGAGCTAATGATAACCAAATTTGAGGTCTATCTTAGAGAAATAACTGGCACCTAAAGTTGATCGAACAAGTATTCAATAGTGGGGAGTGGGTACTTATTCTTGATTATGACTTTGTTCAACTGACGGTAATTGATGCACATTCTGAGCAAATAGTCTTTCTTTTGCCCAAAAAGGACTGGAAGGCCTCATAGGGAAATACTAAGCCTAATGAATCTCTTATCTAAGAGATCTTTCAACAATTCTTTTAACTCCCTAAGATTCGCAGAAGCTATTCTATAGGTTCGATTAGAGATAGGCTAGGTATCTAGAAGAGATTCTATTCTAAAGTTGTTTTCCCTTTTGGGTGGAACTCCGGGAAGATCTTTGGGAGACACATCTAGAAATTTCCAAACTACTAAAATTGACTCAATATTTGGAATCTCAAGATTAGAGTCCTTAACTCAAAAAATATGGTAGACACACCCCTTGGATATTATTTTTCTCGCTCGAATGTACGAACAAAGTTGACCCCTAAGTGTTAAAGTACTACCCCTCCATTCAAGGATTGGTTCATTCGAAAACCAAAAATGAACAACTCTGTTTCTATAATCAACTGAAAAATAGCATGTGTGGAGCTAATCTATATCGAGAATGACATTAAAAGTAGTCATATCTAATTTCACAAGATTAACTGAAGTGACTTTCTGGGTTATTGTGATCGAACAGTTCCTGTATACCCACTTAGATATAATAGAGATACCTACTGGAGCGAACACTGACAAGGGTTCTGCTAAGGGTACAGGACTAATACTAAAATTCACAGCTATATCAGGGGTTACAAAAGAAAAATAAGCTCTCAAGTCTAACAAAGAATAAACACGTAAATGAAAGACCTGTAGTATACTCGTAACAACATTAGGAGAAATTTCTTGATCATGATAGGACTGGAGTGTATACAATCTATTCTGGCACTGATCGTTGGTGGCACTGGAAGTGCCGTCCTGCTGAATTGGGTGTCCAGCTGGAACTGATGGCTGACTTGACTAGCCCAGCTATCATGACTCTCTCCACTTCTAAGCAACTAATTGACATTCTTTGAACCTGTGGCCTAGCTTTCCACATCTAAAACATACATCACTGCCAGTTTTGAACATACCCTAATGATTTATACCATATTTCTAGCAAAGAGGGTTGGTACGATCACTATTTGCACTACCCTAAGGCTTAGATCCTGGCGCCCTATCCTTATTTTCATTCCTAAACTTTGGTACTAGTGTACTAAATGAGGATAGAATTGGGGCTGAAAGCTTCTGTCAAAATTAAGAATGGTTACCACCTTTTGACTTTGGCTGAGCAAAACTAAAGCTACCCATTCTGTCTCTCTTACTCTCCCTCTTCTTCTTCTTAAGCTTCTACTCCTCAATCTGTTGAGCATAGGTAATAGTCCTAGATATTTCTATCTCTTTAATCAATATAGCAGTCCTGTACTCTTTTACCACTCTATCAGATATGCCTAACACAAACTTACTCATTCTAGACTAGTTATCAAACACCACATGAGGAGCATACCATGCCGCAGGGTAAACTTAAGTAAATACTCCTTCACGCTCATACTACCCTGCTTAATATTTATAAACTCCACTATCTTAGCTTTTCTTAACTCTAAACGAAAGAATCTATCTAAAAAGGTTGTAGCAAACTCCTCCTACTCTATAGGCCCTACATCTGTGCCCCTGTCCTTCTTCCACTACTTAAACCAAGTGTGAGCCACATCCTGCAACTAGAAAGCAACCAACTTTAAACTCTCACTAGAAGTTATAGCTATAATATTTGTTACCTTTTAAACCTTGTCAAGAAAACCCTATGGATCCTCATCAGACTTGGATCATAAAAACTAAGGGAGATTCATTCGGGTGAAGTCGCCAATCCTAGCTGCGGCTGTATTAGCCATTGGGTTGGCTAGAATAGCAGCTGGCCGGTTGTTTTGAGACTACTGAGTGGGATAGAGTAGTGAATGCAGCTCTAAACTCGGCTTGAGAAACATGCTTATTAAGGGGATTTTCCTGAATAGGCAAAGGTGCGAGCTAGTTCCCATTTCTTCTTTCGTTGTTTTTCTGGGAGGCATGTTCTATAAACGGAAGGAATATTGAATTAGAAAGAGATTTTAAGCTAAGCCCATGCTCACTTGCACAACATGAATACTAAAAGAAGGGATACTTTTCCTAAAACACCTTGTAGTCTCTTAGCCATAAGTGTGGGATACTTTACACCCTTCCACAAGAGTCTAATCACTAAAGCTTTCAGTCTCCCTAGGATACTTTAAAACCTTAGGCTCTGATACTAAGTATCTAATGACACAAAAATACACCATGGTCACCTCATGGTGCTTAGGTCCTGAAAGACCATAAGATAGCCCATGCACTGGTACCTGTTATAAGCACTGAATAATATACTAAAAATAAAAGACATGTGCAGAAGTAATCTAAAGATTCCATAAGGTTTTATAAAAATAAATACCGATAACAATACTGAATCATAGTTCTGAGCTTCTAAAAACATACTAAAAATGCTACAAAAACAACTGAATAATTTTTTATCGATTTGAATATCTGAAAGCCTCTAAAACTTACTGACTGTGGAGTTTTTGGGACAAGTCCCCAACTAACTCCGATTGACTAGCTAACTGAACTATTGGCATACGGAATATAAGATAAACTTTTCTTTAAAGTATGAGGAGTCACCACTGGTGCTGATGTTGGCTAGTTGATCCTCTCTAAGCTCGGTCAATAAATTAAGCATTTGAACCTATGATATAAGACATCATAGCATAAAAAATAAGTATACGATTAGTACTTTGAATATACTGATACATGAGATGAGGTTAGGCTAAAATGCATGAGTTAACTGAACAAAAAGTAATAACTATCTGAATAACATAACTTAGTAAACAAGTATAAAAGCTGAACTACTGAAAGTACAAGACCAAGTATGCAATCTTTATAGAATAATCTGTGTAACTTAAATACTGAAATATGGTAACTGAATAACTGATAATCTTAATGTCATGTTCAAGAAACATAAAATAAATACTATACTAATTACGGGACTGAGATTGTAAAAGCTATCATCTAACTGACATACCTTGTTCAAAACTAATTAGGGGTCCAACCTGTAATCCCTAGTTGGAAGGGGTGTCAATACTGTGCCACGGGTACTAACAATGGCTGTGTGGATCCACTAAACTATAGAAGAACAAAAATTTCAAGCCTAAATTAACGGGTGACACCTGGGTGGAGTAAAGCCTAATTTGATGGGTGACCCCTGGGAGGTAGTCAAGCCTAAACTAATGGGTGAGTCCTCATAACCCATGCTGGCTATGTAGTTCTTAAAGATGGGGACTGCTACTAACAACTCTACCTAACTAATGGGGAAGTCATCATCCTGCATTAGCTCGGTGCTAAATCCTACTCCCAACTGAAAGATACTAATTTCTGGACCGATCTTAGCTTAACTTATTTTGATAACTGATTGAACTATTACTGTTTATGGTTTATCTACAAACCATTCTGAAAGTACTACAACTGACTATTTAAATAGCTAAGTTTTTGGGTATACATAACCCTCATGACTCGATAGAAATATCAATAAGAATACATAAGATAATTTAAAACCATAATATGTACGCATTACCCTAAAATCATTACTTAGGCGTTTCATCAAACACTTGAGGGTCATATTTAAAGTATGAGGATAGTTTAAAACATATGATCACTCACATGGCTACAATACTAAATAATAAACTAGGGATTTAACAAGAAAACATCATAAATCCAACGTACAAATTTTAATTCCAACAATAACTCCTTGTAAACATCATGTATAATCAAAAAACCATAAAGATTTATGGAGATAGTTTTACTGTAAGCATGTAAATTCATGATTCAAAATTTAAAAATAGGTTTTTGAACTCCATGGTGAAAGGAAACCATGGGCAGACATCACACATACCTTAATTAAATAATTCTTTGAAGGTCTTAGTAATTTCTTGAGAATTGATCCTGAAAGTTGAAGGGGCTAGTGTTTGTTCTTAAGAGGAAATGTTTTCAATTGAGTTAAAATAGGAAATAAGAGGCAAATAATGCTCTTTTGAGACCCTAATCCCATGTTATAACCGAGATAAAGTATGGTAAAAAGACTAAAATACCCTCCTCCACTCAGAATTAAATAAACTGATCATGGATAGTAATGCGATAATTGACGCATAGCATCACTCAGTCGACATGCTAGGAGTTGTGTCTCTTTGTACCCTACCAATGATATAAGCAGCATGTCATGGTCATATCATGCTGACTCACTAGTTTGAACATCCAAACAACCCTCAAACCTCATCTAAAAAATCTAAAACTTACTCGAGACATGCTATCGACCACCCCGATCATGAATCAACTTAAAAATTAACATTCTAAGGAAGGGAAGGTCAGAATTAAAATCATTGAAATATAAGAGGCTTTTGAAATGACTAAGTCTTAACACTTAGTAAAATTTTTCTAAGTCAGTAAAATTTTTCTAAGTCTTTGACCCCTTTAGCATGCAATAGTAAGTTGAAATGATCTAGGATTTTATGGGTTCTTATACTATCCTTATTATTACTATTTTTGTTGTCTTTTGATATTTATTATATTGAGCTCTAGAGGTTAGGATAATGGGTTAGTCTTCATCCCACAGTGAGCTTAAGATATCCATCACAACTAGGACCTATTTTGGGTCATGACAAGCTTAGAATAAAAGCACGGTTTAGGTTCGTTAGGTTTCTATAAAACCATGTCGAGTAGATTTATTTTTATGGTTTTGTAGCATGCCACATTTATAAGGGGGAGGCTACGATGCATTAAGAAATGTTTTCCTTTCTAATGTTTTATTTTGGACTATAGAGTCTAGTTACCTTGAATCTTCTCTACGTCCTGGCTTACTCATATTTCAAATTATGCCTCCTCAAAGATCTGATAATAATAGAAACTTTATTAGAACCTCTATTCCACTTAGGGAAGATAAAAAGAGAACTCGCCCTATTGACATAATGCACACCCATTCTATGGTCCTTGCTTGTAATTTTACCACTTTATATGGGTTTCCATCAAACCTTACTAGCCCTCTTCGGCCTTCCCATATGGTGATACTTATTCTTAGTTATCTAAGGTAGACATCTTTAATATGAAGTACCATCAGTCTATTCATATACTTGCTCAACTGGTGGCATTTAAAGCTCGTTGGTCCGATCATATTGGTGTTATTTTTAGTTCATCTGAGGTAACTCGAGTTGGATAGTTTATGAGGTTTAATCCCACAATCTTTATAGGCTCTAAGGTTGAGAAGGATCTATAAGGGTTTACTGATGAGATAGAGAAAATATTTAGAGTAATGAATGCTACAAATTTAAAGGGTGTGGGTTTTGATGCCTATCAATTAAAGAATATGTACCAGTTGTATGAGGTGTAGAAAGTTATGAAGGATATTAATGCTGAGTAGGCAATGTTGGATGAGTTTTCAGGTGCCTTCCTTGATCACTACTTTTTTTAGGATTTGAAGAAGGCTAAGTCGAAGAGTTTGTGAACTTGAAGTAGGGTAAGATGAGCATTAAGAAGTATGCTTTGTAGTTAAAGCAATTATCCTACTATGCTCCAGATTTGGTGTCTAATATATGGTCCTAAATAAGAAAGTTTACTTTTAGGTTGTCTGTCACTTGGTGTTGGAACATAAGGTTGTTATGTTAAATAATGATATATACATATCTAGGATGGTGGTTTATATGCAACAGGTGGGGAAGAAATAGGTAGAGATGGAAAAGAGGCAGGATAAGAAGTTTAAATATTCAGAGCAGGGTGCAAGTCAATAGAATAGTGAGGGGATGGTAGACAATGGACCACGAAGAAGAATTGGGGAAATTTATATTTGGAAGCTAGTATTCCTTATCCTAAGCCTTCATGTGATAGACTTTTTGAGGCCAAGAGTTGTCCTAAGGCATAGTGTGCCCAATCTTAGGCTACTGAAGCTCTGTCAGCCCTACCATACCCTCCTTATCATTTTTATGGGTAGCTTCACCATGGTTATTGTAATGAAAGTAAGGAACTTGTGTTTTAACTGTGGTCATCCAGGTCATATGCAATGAAATTATCCTATAGCTAAAGTTTACACTAGTGCTAATAAAGTTTCGGTTACCACTTCTTTGACTCTTGCACTAAAGGGCACCACTTCATGTACCAGCACTGGCCAAAATCGTCTCTATGCTTAGTTACTCATCTAGAATTTGAGGCATCCATCGATATTTTCACTGGTATGTTACATCTCTTCTCTTGTGATTTTTACTATTTTATTAATCCAGGTTCTACCATATCTTATATGAACCCTTATATGGTTGTACACTTTAGTTTTCATCCTAAATATATTTTTAACCCTTTCTCTATTTCTACTTTAGTAGGTAATTCTATTATTGCTAGAAAATCTATCGGGGTTATATGATGTCTATCTTGTATAGAGAGACATTGGTCGATTTGATAGAACTAGATATGGTGGATTTCAATGTTATTTTAGGGATGGATTGGCTTCATTTGTGCTCTGCTTCTTTGGATTGTATGACACAAAATATCAGTTTCCATTTTCCTAATGAGTCGATGATTGTTTGAAAAGAGTTCCTTAATACCCAAAGGGAAGTTTATTTCTTATCTTAGAGCTCAGAAGTTGATTTCTAAAGGGTTTCGGTATCATCTAGTTTAGGTTAAGGATTCTAACTCTAAAGTTCCCTATTTGCAATCTGTCTCTATAGTTAATGATTTTTCTAAAGTTTTTCCTAATGATCTTCTTGGAATTCCTTTTGATAGGGATATATATTTTGGGATAAATCTTTTACTGGATACCTGTCCTATTTTCATTTCTCCTTATACAATGGCTTCAACTGAACTAAAGAAACTAAAATAATAATTGAAGGATCTTCTTGATAAGGGTTTCAAAAGTCCTAGTGTTTATTTGTAGGGAGATCCTATACTTTTTATGTGAAATAAAGAAGGGTCACTTTCGATGTGTATAGACTATCGGCAGTTGAATAAGGTTATGGTGAAAAATAAGTAACCTCTTCCTAGGATTATGACCTATTCGGTCAGCTTCAGGATGTTAGGAGTTTCTCTAATATTAATCTCCATTTGGGTTATCATCATCTAAAAATTAGGGTTTTTGATATTCCCAAGACTACTTTCCGAACCTGGTACGACCATTATGAGTTCTTAATTATGTGATTTAAGTTGACTAATGCTCTGGCTGCTTTCATTGATCTTATAAATTGGGTGTTTAGGCCGTTTTTTGATTTGTTTGTTATAGTCTTTATTGATGAAATCTTGATGTAATCTAAGAAAAAGAAGGATCATACCAATCATCTCCAAATTATGTTGTAGACTCTTAATGACCAAAAATTATATACAAAATTTTCTAAGTGCAAATTTTGGTTAACTGTTGTGACTTGGGCATGTTGTTTCTAGTAAGAGGATCAAGGTGGATCTATAAAAATTTAAGGCAGTTAAGAAGTGGCTTAGACCCATGACTCCAATTGAGATTAGGAGTTTCCTAGGCTTTGAAGGCTACTATAGGAAGTCTATAGAGAGTCTTTTGTCTATTGCTGCCCGCTAATGAAGTTTACTTAGAAAAATTTTAAGGTTTTATAGTTTGATACTTGTGAGGGAAGTTTTGAGAAGTTGAAGGATAAGTTGACTTTTGCGCTAGTTTAGACCCTAGCCAAGGGTACTGAGGGGTTTGTTGTGTATTGTGATGCATCCCATGTAGGACTAGGTTGTGTTTTGATGCAGTATAGTAAGGTTGTGGCTTGTGCTTCCAGGCAGCTTAAGGCTCATGAGATACCCGACTCATGATCTAGAGTTAGCGGCCATCATCTTTGCTTTGAAAATTTGGTGTCACTAGCTGTATGGGGTGCATGTTGATATTTATTCAGACCATAAGAGCTTGCAATATGTATTTATGCAGAAGGAATTAAATCTCAGGAAAAGGCGGTGGCTTGAATCGCTTAAGGACTATGACATGAGCCCTCACTAGTATCTAGGTAAAGCTAATGTTGTTGTGATGCTCTTAGATGGTTGTCTATGGAAAGCATATCTCACATTGGTGAGGATAAAAGAGGGTTAGTGAGTGATATTCATAGGTTGGATAATTTGAAGTGAGGTATATTTATAGGTTGGATAACTTGGGAGTTCATCTCTTAGACTTTGATGATGGAGACGTGATAATTCAAGAAGTGGTTAAATTATCACTTGGTGTTGAGGTGAAGGAGAAGTAGGCTTTAGATCTCATACTTGTGCAGATTATGGTTGATGTGGGTTAGCATAAGGTCATGGCTTTCGTAATTAAGAGAGATGGCATCTTAAGGTATCAAGAAAGATTATGTATTCCTGATGGAGATGTACTGCAGGAAAGGGATTTGATCGAAACTTATGAGTCCAAACATACAATTCATTCGAGTTTGACTAAGATATACCATGACTTAAAAGAAATCTATTGGTGGAATAATATAAAGATAGATGTGGCAAATTTTATTATTAAGTGTATGGTTTGTCAACAAGCCAAGGCTAAATATTTGAGGCTTGGTGGCATATATCAAGAAATAGAATTACCTATGTGGAATGGGAGATGATTAATATGGATTTCATTACGGGTCTTCTGTGGTCTAACAATTAGTATGATTCCATTTGGTTCATAATGGATAGGATGACTAAGCCTTCTGACTTCTTGCTCATAAGGACTAACTACTCATGAGAGGACTATGCTATGATATTCATTCAGTAGATAGTTAAGTTGCGTTGAGCACCAGTGTCCATCATTTCAAATCAAGGTATGCAGTTTTCTTCTCATTTTTGGCATTCAGTTTACAAAGTTCTGGGTACTTAGGTGAACCATAGAACTGCTTTCCATACTCAAATGGATGGGCAAGCAAATTCAACTATTCATACTTTGGAGGATATTCTAAGGGCCTGTATGATTGACTATAAGGGTAGTTGGGTTGACCATTTGCCTCTTATTGAGTTTTCTTATAATAATAATTATCATTTCAGCACTTAGATTGCTCCTATTGAGGATCTTAATGGTAGAAGGTATAGGCCTCCTATTAGATGGTTTGAGGTTGGTGAGACTAGGTTGTTTGGTCCTAACTTGGTTTACCAAGCCATGGAGAAGGTAAAGGTGATAAGAGAGATTCTTAAGATTTTTCAAAGTCTCCAAAAGTCTCATACGGATATGAGTTGGAGGGATTTAGAGTTTGAATTAAGTAATTGGGTGTTCTTGAAGGTCTCTCTTATGAAAATAGTCATGAGATTTGGGAATAAGGGGAAGCTCAATCCCTGTTACACTAGTACATGGAAAGTTGTGAGGATAATTTGGAATGTTGCTTATGAGTTGGATTTTCCAACGAGCTTGGCTTTGATTCATCCTGTGTTCCATGTGTCTATGCTGATGAAGTGTGAGGGTGAGTCTTCTTTGATAGTGCCTGTTGAGGATGTTAGTATCACAGATTCATTATCTTATGAGGAGGTCCCGATTGAGATGCTGGATAGATAAGTTCTTAGATTGAGAAATCAAGATGTAGCTTTGGTAAAGGTTCTTTGGAGAAATCAAAAGATGGGGGAAGCAACATAGGAATCTGAAGATGATATAAAAGCTAAATAACTATTCTTGTTTCTTGTGGAGATGGAAGTGCTTAAGGTATGAGTTTTGTTTCCCTCTTATCACATTTAGAATTTGTCTTTGGACTCTGTTTGCATTTTGTTTGTTATCACCCTAACTTCTAATTCAAGGATAAGTGATCTGGGAAGGAGGTAATGTGATTCCCCAAGCCCTTGAGCTATAGATCCTCTAAGAGATGAATAATTTAATTAGCCAAGTTTTGGAAAATTTTATCAAACTGCCAGTGGAAACGGTTCTGCCAATAACTCATTGTTAGACATCATGAGTCAATAGGAGGACAATTTCCATGGCAGTAAGGAAGCCCAGACTTTGGTACCTTAATAATGAGTCAAAGGTAGAACTCGTTATGCGACACAATGAGTTATTATGAGGGACCCATTGTCATAATAGTGAGGATCTATTTTTCGATACTCCGGTAATGACTCAAGGCCACAACTCATGGTCAGACCTCATGATTTTTACCCTAGTCGTGACAACTGTTCCCTATTTTTTTTGCCTATTTTAGTAAGGGTCGTTTGGTCTTTTCCTCCCTTTACACTCTTTCCCACAATTTAAAAATACTCAAAGTGCCTCTTTAACTTTAGTTATCAAGATTAAATTTACTTTTTTCCTCTTTAACTCCCAAGGCAAGGATACTAGGGTTTTACAAGGAATTCAACAATTAGGCTACAAACTTTAAGTCCCTTTCAATTTCCTCTATATTTAAGGCACGTTGCTCATCCCTAACTTGTGTTTTTACATTATGGCATTTGTTTAATCATTTTTTATATGATTTAATTAATGGGTTTGAAATTGGATTGAGGCCTTATGATAGTTATTCCTTGAATTGTTTTTCCCATTTCTTAAATGGATCATTCATGCTTTTAATTTTTTATTTTGGGATCTAAATGGATGCATTGTTATGGAGATTGAAATGGGGAACATGAATTTCCCCAAATTGATGGATTTTTGGCATGGTATTCGCATTAACCTCAACCCACTTTGTGAACTTGGTTTTAAATATAAGAGTTCACATAGTTTAAAGTTCCTTTGAAACATTATATTGCATTAAAAGATAAACGGATAATGAAAATTGTTTTTGAATGCCCTTGGTGGAAATAGTTAGGATTTTTAAATGTAACTTGGGAGTATAATGGTTATATAAATAGGTTTAGCATAACTGAATTAGATCAAAACATATTGGTATTGGTGATACCATGTTTGAAAATGCCTTAATAAAGACTCCTTAATTAACAGTTGGGATGTGCAAACTATTTTTACATGGGCATTAATAAAATTATGTTGCTCACCATGAAGGTGTAGTCCGATAGGACCAACACTAAAAACCTTGTTTGCCGATGTAGACGGTCTATATGATAGTCTTCTAAGTGCACACATTATATTTGATGGCTATCGCCTTTGTGTATTTATCTTTTCCTCAATTTCCTTGGTTCGTGTACATAATTCACACCAACACCCTTTTAGCAGGGGAAGTAGAATCTATATAGCCTATGGGTGACTTTAGGATGGAATGATCTACACAGTTAAGGATAATGATTTGAAATGTCTAGTTAAAAACCCTTGTCCCTATCCTTGCATCCTCTCTCTCTTTCTCTCTCTCTCTATATATATATATATGTTGTGCATGTGGTTTTGATTGGTTTTCTTGAAATGTCATTATTTTATTACATTCCCTGAGTTACATGCAGTGGTTCCCCTACTGACCATCCCTAGACGCTACATCATTTCATTATGTAGGGTCTGGGGACTTTTCTATTACTTCTGTGCAGCGTTAGGTGGGGTGGTATGTCGATTGAGTTGTTGTGAAGTAGTGAGACTCCATATTTTGAAAAGTCCTGCCATTTAATTAGGTTTCTTTTTATATTTTAGGTATTGTGAATTTCTTTTGTCAGGGTCGGGGGCATGTCCGGACTTAGTTTGGTATTTTGATTTTAGAGGCGTTTGTGGACAAGTGTTAGGTTGGTTGGTTGTTTTAATTCTTAAAAACTTTCCTTCAACTTTTCTATCCTTATTATTACTATTTTTGTTAGCTTTCTTTATTTATTATATTATGCTTTAGAGGTTAGGCTAAGGGGATGGTCTTCGGCCTATGGTAGGCATAAGACAGCCATCACGACTACGTCCTAGTTCGCGTCGTGACACTAAGTCCCAAGACTATGGCGCCACCATAGGTTCTAAAGGGGTCACCCACTAGACCAGAATTGATACCTTAGTCCTTTTAGACATCGGTTTAATAGTACCACATTAGATCAGCCTATATATCTTGACAAGGTATATTGGTCCCCCCTTTTATTGTTATACATCAAACTTTATGTTTATCTCACATTGTTATATGTTTGTTAATAGTTTCTCCCATATTCAAACTCAGTTATTGTGTGACCTTGTAATCAATTTATTCGGTATAGTATTGATTAGCTACATGATTATTAACTTGGTCATTGCATCTATTCACATCCCATCATTTCAGACCCCATATTAAAACATAACCCTCAGTTTAGTTTTAATTTCTTTTATACTATAAATTTTTAGACTCTTTTATACTATGAATTTTTAGAGTATCACTGCACATCAGTATATATGTATTTTATATAGGGTCATTTTACAACAATTCAGCTCCATGCATTCAGTTTGCACTCAAGTTCATCTCTTTATTTTCGCTTAGCACTCAATACAGTTTTATATCATATTCTGCATTAACTTGAGATTAAATATAACAGTTATGCTTCTACCACTTCCAAGTTTACAGAAATATTTTAGCTCATGATTTAGATATTTCACTATGCCTCACATCTTTTACATACAAACATGTTTTAAACGTATATTTAAGAAAATGACTTACATCCTCTCTTTAAGTATATTTTAAGTACTTTTCATGACTAGTGCATATCTCACATACTCAGTACATTCCAATGTAGTGATTGCATACCTCTTTTGCCTATATTTTTTCATGTGATGTAGATTCAGGTGCTTACTATCAGGTGCATAGTGAGACAAATCATAGCATTCAGCCAGTAGGTGATGAGTTCTCATATTTCGAAGAATCAAGTCAGATGTAGTTCCAGTATTTAATTTTCTTATTTGTATGTATAGGTTAGGTATAGTTGGGGGTCATGTCCCAACTACCTATAGTAAGTATTAGTAGAGGCTTTATAGATAGTCGGACATGGTTATTTTTATGTAGTTTAAGTTCCTTGTTCTTTTACATTACAGTATTGTAAACTTTTAACAGTAACATATTAAAGCAGCTTATTTTATAATTATGTTTCTACACAGTTAGTTTAGCTTCTATAGATGCTTTATAAGGGTTCATTCATAAAGAAATCTATTTTATTGATCAAAGATAATAAAATATATGATAAATAACAAGAAAAGAAAAATGTAGAGATGAAACAAAAATGACAACTCAAACGGACTTTATTTAGATTTTACCAAATATAAGATTTTAATACAAGCACATAAAGCAAGTGTGAATTACAATAAATAAATAAATAAAATTTTAAAGCTGAGTAAAATTGAATTTTGAACTAGTTTGAACCTGTACAGCATCAATACTCAATTTTGCATAGGACTTTAGACTATTTTTATTTTTTTGTTTTTGTCTTCAACCAAGCTACAAACTTCTTAGATCGGTTTTTCTATCCATTTTGGGCCTTTGATGGTGTTGTTAGGCCTCTTTGGCCCACTAGAATCTACAGAGAAAGGCAGGAGTCCATTTGGACTCGTACAGGTATCACATGCATCAGGAAACTAAATAAGAACCGTGGACAAATTTATACTAAGGATAACTTCACTTTTAATGTATTAATTCATGCTTACTATAGGGGACCACAAATTTTGCAAAAACATGGTTCATGGTGACTTTTAAAGAGAGAAATCGATCATGACATAATTAAATAACCCCATAGAATACTATTCAATTCAAGGAAATGGCATTGATTTCATGACGAATAAAAATCTAATGAAAAAAACATGTGGCATTGGCTTATCTATTATTAGCAATGAACAAGGAAGAAGTAAGAGAAAAGATTTAAAGAATCATGTAATGATTTGACTAGATACTATGTTATGTTGAATTTCAACTAATCAAAATAATGTTATTCAAAACAGTATGACATCAAAAACCCCAGAGATAAAAAGTTATCCTAGAACTTTCTGATTTGGCTGAAGTGAACCATTTTCAATTTGGGCAAAAAAATGCCAAACGAACAAGATGAGAAGGAATTTTCACTCAACCATTTCTCGCTACGCGATTAAGGCTAAACCATAAGGTCTAGTCGATGAATAACTTTACTCATCTACAATCATATTCCAACAACATATTCGAACAACAAATTAGGATAATACATAGGTGAATAATTTGTTCTCGACTTATACAATAATAAGACACTTTGAAAAGGAAAACATGAAGATGGTCTGGTAAATATTCATGTTATTAGTATAAAGGATGTGTATATATAAAACAAGTATTACTTTATACAAGTAAAACTAATGTTTTGTCCGAATTCAAGAATATTATGTTGACACAATTTTGGAAAAATATAAAGACCAACACAATTGATAAAGGAACAAAGTAACAACCAAATTTACCAACATAATGCGAGAAGGCATTTGATAATGGATAGTTAGAGATGAAGACAGACAATTATGAAGTTCTTCATCGTCTCTTAACCTAAACTTGAGACAAAGAGGTTCAGCCTTATCCCTTCCTTAACCATTTCAAATAAGTCATTAGGGAATCCTTGGCTTGAAATTTACTCAAATCATGACATCAAATTTTCAATAACCTCTTTGCATAGTCAAATACATATAAAACCCCAAGAAAGTCATAACAATACTTCTATTATCAAATTTTTGCTACTATTTGTATTAATAAAATAGACCTCATATCAAAAGATAAATCAAAAATTGAAAAACTTAAGAAGATTTTATCTCCATTTAATTTCAATATAACAACTATTTTAAATTTAGCTCCAAATTTCTACCATAAATAGATTTTCAAAATAAAACCTAAAACAACCATCGAATTTCATTACACTGCTCGACACATAGGGTTAAAAAATGTGAAGAAATTACAAAACATTAAAGATAATTCATATAAAACCACGCAAATCCAAATTTAACACGAGATAAAAATATCCCAGTTACAAAGTGCAAAGGCTAGAAATTGACGATTAAGTGAGTAGTTTACATTTTTAGGAGCAGCAAAATGAGACTTCAAGTTTCGTTGGAATTTTTCTACCACCATCTGAATGAACTTGGATTCATATCCTAGAAATTTGAGCTCAAACAAGTCTTCTCAAATTTTTTGGCACCGAAATCCTTCTTCAGATAGTAAAATATCATGTTTTTTTAGGGTTCCTGCTATTCAAACTCTCCAATCCCCTTTTTTCATGGTAATAGTAGAGTATTTATAGAGGAGTTTTATAATTGGGGAATTAAAATCGATCGATATGGGATGGAAACTTTGAGTGGTATTTTGAGATATTCTTTGAGGGATGAGCTAGAATTGTACTGCTTTAGTACGGACGATTTCAAATTCAAATTTTATAAAAGTTTAATGAATTTCTTGGCTGAGTTGGACCCGATTTGTTGTTGGTTTTACTTGTATTTTTGGTATCATTTGGAGTTGGTTTGGGTCAGAATTGGGTGGAGCAATTATCGGGTCAAAATTGGGGGTTTTGTACACATATTGATGATGTTTTTGATATTATTATTGGGTGTTTTGTTGTTTGAAGAAGGTAGTAAATTGGGTTGGGTCAGGGTGGATATTGTGGGCCTAGGCAGCTGATTTTGTTGTTATTTTGGGTTGGTACATGTTGGGCTGCTCGATGGGAATGGGTTGGTTGAGTTTTTTTTGGTAGATTAGGAATTATAGAGTTAGGGATTTAGCTATTTATTAAATGGCCAATTACTAAAAACTTAGATAATTATTTTAATTTTAACCTAATCAAAATTCTATTGACCAATTGTATTACAATTATGGCCAAATTAATTTAATTATGGCCAAACTTAATAAATCGACTAAATTGAATCAAAATTAGAAATGAATTATAAATCGGTTTAGTTTTGTGTTTCTTGATTCAATAAAATCAAACAAGTATTTTTTTTCAAATAAATTATATTTAGGTCAAGATTTTAACCATTTGAATTAATTTTCAAGATAACCTTTGATTAAAATCTAACTTCTCATGCAATAATTATTTAAGTGACAAAATTATATAATTTTGTATATACGAATATGAAAATATAATCGTTACTTAAAATGACAAAATTTCCTAGGTAAATACTTTAGAAACCTTTTATCTAGATAAAAATAAATTTTGCAATTTTATTTATAATTGAAGAAACTCGAAATTAAACTTAGTTTTGGAGGGTAAAAATTAGGTGTCAATAACTGCCCACTCCTTTTGGGTAGGGTGGATGCAAGTAACTCTGGGCAAACGGAGTTTGACATTCCTAATTTTTGTCCGACTATAAATTCATTTCTTAAAGAGCTTTATTATTGCACGAGTTCTATGGAGTTATATTCAAACCCCGGTATTTGGTTTCCTCCATATCTCAGGTTGCATGAGAATTCAGGCCATAAAGCTTGATTTTTAAGCATGATTTTTAAGAAATTCACAAATTATCTCAAGTTTTAAAGTTTGGTAAAACCA
Source organism: Capsicum annuum (assembly GCF_002878395.1). Classification (NCBI taxonomy): domain Eukaryota; kingdom Viridiplantae; phylum Streptophyta; class Magnoliopsida; order Solanales; family Solanaceae; genus Capsicum; species Capsicum annuum. The sequence continues at coordinate 101,140,804 of NC_061117.1, forward strand.
AATCATTGAGGAATAAGTGAATTGAGGGGGATTTGGAATGCAATTGAGTTTTTAAGATAGAGTGCAGACTACATATCATTGCGACTCAGGGAATCAGACTGTTTGTTGTTTGACTCAACTGGTTAAACAGATTGTCTTTTATTTTAGACGATCTTTGGCTCGAGATGAGTGACAAGCTAATAAAGTTGCTAAAAAAAGTCTTGTAACCTCTTAACTATGAATGTGGGGTCTTTCACATCCATAACTAAGAACTTACCTGGACATAATTTCCAAGACTCTAAGTATGTTGTCACTCAAATTTGAAAGAAAGAGAAGGTTACCCTCGGTATGAGTTTAGAAATATCCCGATTGTGAAGCTAAAACTAGAATATCCCAAAATACCCACATACCTTATAATAGGGTGTGGTTTGATGGTGGTGAAAATCATCCATTAGCTCACTTCCAAAAAGTTTGTCGTCCCTTGCTAGACTATGTCCTATTTTACTGCTAAGAAAAAATTTCACATTATGTTGCGTCCTTCTTGTAGTCATTTGCACTTGTGGTTCGGATTTGATATTTTAATCCTCTTGGATGCTCGTGAAAATATCTCAAACAAAAATTATTAGTAATAAACATTATTTACGAAAGGGGTCTATAGTTTTTTACCATATCTCCATGAGGTTTGTTATTCAAAAAGTGAAGTCATCCCCTTATGTACCTATTTTGAGGGAAATAAATTGCAATTATAAAAACAAAAACCCTCTTGGATTTTGAATGAAATAGATTGTTTGTCGATTGAACATGTATTCAATATGGGGTGGCCCTTTTTGACACCAACGACACTTTATGTAGAACAGTCCCTGCAACCGTATAATCATATGCTGATGTAGCAACCCTTTTGGTATTCTATAATGCTTGTTATATGTGGAATGATAACCTCTTTAGCTATTAACAATGATTTTTTGCTTATGACCTTGGATAAGTTTTGTACATCTTTCGTATCGATACGACTTAAAGATTTCCCTTGAATTATCAATCTTTGGATAATCTTGCGCATTATTTGATGTTGGATATGCAGAAATTTATGTATGTCCTTTGGGTTTTTAGCTTTTAAGGTAATCCTACATATTATTCGACCTTGGATAAGTGATATCTTATAGATATCTCTCTAATCACTAGCTCTCAGATATTTCTGCACATCATCCATCCTTGGATATTATATAACTTAGATATCTCTTGAATTGCTAGTCTTTGGGTAACTTATGCATAATCGATCTTAGATATGACGTGGCTTATAGAGTACCCTTAGACCTATCAATTTGATAATCTCGCATATTCTCTGGTAAGGATTTAGTTGCAATTTATGGATAGCCTTTGGACTGTCATTTTTTTGGTAACCTTGCACACTATCCAATTAGGATGTTGCTGCGGCTTACGGATGACCTATAGACTATTAACTCATAGATAACTTGCACACTATCCCATCTTAAATAATGTGACTTATAGATAACCCTTGAGTTGCCAATTTTTGGCAAATCTCATATGTCGTTCATTTACAAATAGCAACTTAAAAACATCCCTTTAAGTCATATGCTTTCAACTTGATATGTTGATGCATGCTAATCCATAAAATGCTGGAATACCATTGATGTCGTGCTACATCACCTTTTTCATAGTCAACAGATATAAAATATTATGATATCCTCAAGGCCTGATCATATTATATTCGAATAGTCAACAGATATTAGTGCTCCAAAGAATATTCCAAGGCTAGACCATATCATCTTGTATAGCGAGCAATTACGGAGACTTAGTTGAATGGCATGATCGACCTCTTGGTAATGAAATAAAATGGCTCTCTTAACAATGGCATTGTCTTTTGGAAATGGCATGAAATGGCCCTCTTGATATAGTCCTCTTATCAATGGAATGAAATTTCCCTCTTGGCGATGATGAAATAGCTCTTTCAATGATTTAAAAGTAGTTTCACCTGAGTCTGTTTGTCTGTATTTTTCTTTCTACATATACCTGTACTTAAGGTAGACATTTAGTAGACACAATTTCACTCTTACTAGTGACCATAGTCAAACTTTATGCAAGTTTAAGTGACAAATACTCAGCGTCATAATATGAATGACTTAGTCTGCTATTTATCTTCTCTTTCTTGAAGAAGTATTTAAATAGCAGACCCACCGGATGCAAGTAAATAGGGTAAAATTCTTTTATGGAGATTACTCAAATACCATTTTGTTCACTACAAGGCGAATATTGAGGATGACATTTTGCTCTTCCTCCTATTGAGTGATCTTTTTAAATGTTGTATTTACTATGCTAGCTCCTTTGAATTCACTTGCACTCAAAGTAAGTATTTAGAAGACACAAAGTCATTTTTTCTAGAGATTATTTTTTAGAAAAATTCTAAATAAAATATTCATAAAGAGGATAAGGCAACTTTGTTTGTCATTCACGATCTCTTGGAATGAGATAGACAACTCAAAAGGTTCTGGATAGATAGGTATTGAACCCGTCATTGGGGATACTCAAAAATACCATTCTTGAGCCTTATATGCTTTGGTGTGGTTCCCAAATTGCTTGGGTATTTTTGGAAAATATTTCCATTTTTTCATATTGATCCTGCATCCATAGAAAAATGGTTAGTTTTGAGATAAATTACTCTATGCTAACCTCCTTCGATCTTTGGTTTGCTCCTTTACATCTTTTCGATGCTCCTTTATGTTTGAAATTCTGTCTTGACTCCATATTCCAGTAGATGCTTTGGCAATCACTAGGTTAAAGATGTGCATGGATTTTCAAAAATAGTTTTAATTTTGAAAACCTAATATCAAAAACTTATGCAAAAGCATTTAGAAAATCTTTACCAGTCATGTCATCTACTAGATCAATAGAGGTCTTCCTCCTAGGGATCGACTATAGCTAACGTCTGATGGAGGATTTCTAGGAATTCATCTGTAACACTCCAATTTGCTGAACCAGAATGCTACATGGTGCTCATGACCTCGAGGGACCAAAAGCTAACCCATGACTGATATCTGTACCTGTATACTGCCAATCATAATATAATAATGCGGAATACATGGAACTATAAGGCCATAAGGTTCACTTGAATACAATCATGTGGGCGAAAATACCCAAAACAACTAAATCTAAACGTAAATCTGAAAGTAAATCTGAAAGTAGATTTGAAAGCCTCTAAACTGTCTGAATAAGGAGTTGAAGGAACATGTCTCCAACTAACTCCGTAAAACTGAACTGAAGAATAAATAAATGAATCAAATCATATTAGAATCAATGAGGACTCACTATATCTCTGCGACTGGAATGCTACCGCTACTGCTGGGCTGGAGCTCGTGTCTCGGAACCTATGGTGTGACATGAAAAGAAAGCACCATAGCGCAAATGCGCCAGTACAACTGGAGTACTGAGTATATGAGGAAGGTAGGCTGAACATAAAGGGTTTCATGTATGAACAACACTGACTAACTAATATGAACATGGGAGTGCAAACACACATATATAGAAACTGGGACCATGAATACATGATAGCATGATCTGTAAGCTAATACATGGTTTACTGATAACTTGTCTTGATCGATACTAAAACTGATAACATGGATGACTGTATCTGACAGTCCTGTATATACTGAAATCTGAAGAACTATCTGAGTTCTTTTACTGAGACTGATACTGAAACTGTGGAAAGTAGTGTTTAACTGACATGCCCCGTGTATGCCGTTATGGCTAAGCTGGGGTCCAATCTCTGCCTTGATTGAAGAGGTGTCAATACCGCGCCACTGGTAAGGACAACTATGAGTGACCCTTATCTAGCAGGTACTGAATGAGAATGGTGGGAACCCTAAACTAACGGGTTAAGCCACCTCATCAACCCTAAGCTGACGGGTTAAGATGTCTCAACCTATGCTGGCTACGCAGTTCAGGAACACAAGCATTGCTACTAAGAATCACACCCTGAACTGGCGGGTGAGTTCCCATCCTTGGGTTTACTCAGTGCTAACCTCTACTCCCATCTAAAGGACACTGAACTGAATAACTAAGATGAACTGAATAACTGAACTGAACTAATTAGCTGAACTGATACTAATTAACTAGACTGATACTAGTGGTATTATTTAGCAGAGCTAAACTAAATTTACTGGATTTCAATGACTGACGGAATGTACTGAGTTCTAAGGACTGGTTGAAAGTACTAAAGTTACTAAGATTGACTGTGAATATTGAGGTTGCTGAGGTTACTGAGCACTAAGATTATGAGATTACTGGACTACTGAGATTACTGAGATTTTTGAGTTTTCCTGAGTCATATGACTGATCGAATTCTATAGATCATGGCTTGACTGAGAGTATCATGAAAACATGACATGGCTCTAGGTACACAGCTATATTTTTTGGGTACAAGTACTCCCAGGACTCGATGGAAGGAAACTGACACACATGACTGACTTGATCATAAGAGTAGAATCTATAATTTATAATATCATAAGTAGGGATCTCATATTAAGCATGGTTATCAACAATGTATTGCATGGAAAGGATTTCATATCAAATGGAAGTACTTGCACAATCTTAATATCATGTTTGTTGCATAATCATATTGGCAACACATACTAATAGCATGGAAGTTCATGGGGATTGCATGGTTATCATGCATCTTGTTCATAAGTAGGATTTGCAAGTAAACATAGCATAATCTCATAAGAATAGTTCATGAGTATTCCAACAACATGTACAAGGCACATTATCAATCATAGAAGTCATTGGAACATAAGGGCATATCATGAATCCTTCACTTAGTCACAATTTAGCTATATTGCATGGTTTCTAGTTTCTTAGGCAGTTTATCAAACACCTTACATGAACATATTAAGCATAGGTAAATTCATCAAATTATACATCATGAACAACCAAATTTACATGTTTCCAACTCATATGATATCATGAATTCACAAAAACATAGAAAGATTCCATCTTGGGAATCACCAAATATCAACAACATGATCATCAACACCCAACAATATAGAAATCATACTTTATAATGAAAAAAAGGAAAACAAACAAGCATAAACATGGGTATGATCATATCACCATAATAAACTAATCTTTTGTATTTTTAAGATTGATTCTTGAACTCCACGAATGAAAGGAATCCGTGGATGAACTTGAACTCCACGAATGAAAGGAATCCATGGATGAACACTACGCATACCTTAGAAGGAAGATTCTTTATGATTGATGGAGGAATTTCCTTAAAATCGGATCTTCAAGCTTAGTTATAAAACCCTAATTGTTTTTCTCCTTTAGTGCTCTTGGATGATGAGCTTTGAGATGAAAATAGGGTTGCAGTATGTTTAGAAGATATATATTTCATAGGGTTAAGTTTAGGGACGTGTAAGAAGTATTTAAAGACTTAATTACCTTTAAAATAACTCAAGACGGAGTGTTTTTGACACCTGAAATTGACTTAGGTGGCGCCCAAGTGATCGCCTATACTTGGTTTGGGCGGCGCCTAACCAATCGCCTATGCTTGGGTTAGGCAGCGCCTAACCAATCGCCTATGCTTACTGTCTCTCACAAAAATGGGCATAACTTTTCGCTCAGGTATTGGATTAAGGCGAAATTGGTATCGTTGAAAAGCTAATTCGATTTTCTACAATTTGGTGGGTCTAAATCAGCCAAAATACCACATTAAAATTGAGTTATACTCGACCCTTGAAAAATTGAACACTAAAACTTGATGGATTCAAAAACTCTTAGCTTGCATTACCTTAAGTGACTCATATGAACATGCTTAATGCATCATAATCTATACTATCACTGATATTCATTATAAGTCATGTAATCAAGTATGAATCACAGGATTAGAAACATGCGGGGTATTACATCATCATCATTGCAGGAGAGTTCTACCAGTAGTTTTATCATAACTAGTAATTTAGTCTTTCTAGACTCTATCACAGCTAGTGATTTCTAAAGCTTGACTTTGACCTCGTAGTACTGGGAAATTTGAAATATACTCCAGTATATTAGCAGAAATTTTGACAACCTCCTCTAAATTTTTGCTTGAGTTTAATACCATTTGAGATGATCTTGGCTTAAGAGGATCCAAAGTCTTTGTTGATCTTCATTCTCTTTACTGGATGATGGTCTTCTTCTTTTGAGTTTTGAAATTCCTTCTCAAAAATTCTTCCCCAGTTTTCATTTCTTGGGGTGATATGACCAAGACATTGGGGCACCTATGTATCCCATTGAAGCAAGAATAACATCAAACATAGTTAAGGACTATTCTAGGATTATATAGATAAATCTAATGGGTCTACCGAAGCCGACATAGGCCACCTACATATCTCATTCTTGAGAATTCAGGTTATCACAGAGTTCATACATAAAAGGAAAGGGTAAATTCTCCTTAGGGGTTGATCGAAGCCGACATATGTCTCATCCGTATCCTTTTCTTGGGAATTCAAGTAAAACATACTTTGTACATAATAGAAAAAAAATAACTTCTCCTAAGTGGTTGACCAAATCTGACATAGGCCACCTACGTATCCCTTTCTTGGAAATTCAGGTCAAACATAGTTCGTACAAAAGACCCATCTTTAGGGTTAACTAGACCTGGATACTCTTATCCATCAGACTAGGATGGCATTAAGACTTCTATGGATAGCAATTGATGGATGACATGACATTCTTATTGCATTTGTCTTGATGGAACGACGGATCAATTGTACATTTTTCTTTGAGAAAATAGATAAGATTCTCTTTTTCTTATTTTTTTGAGATAGACATCGACCCTCGTTCTCTTAACTTGTCGTTCCTAGTTAACCATCTTAGTTTTTTCTAGGTAAGGATTTTCTTATATTTCTAACTCTTGGGTCCTTATATTAACTTTTCTAGGGTTATTGTCTCCCACTCATCATTATCTTTTGTGATTTGTTTATTTTTCTCTTGACATGCCATAACATTGGTAGGTTTTAAATATTTGTCACTTTTTCAAAAGTAAGGCAAATTTGACAATATCAAGTAGATAACACAAATAAACAATAAAGATGTTTGGGTTAAAGGAGGCTTTTGCTAAATTTTGAGAAAAAAAATTACAAACTCTGACCATGATCCGTACAAGTATGAGTCTATTCCTTTTGAAAAGCATAACAAGCAAATCAAGGGTGGGCATCAGGCCTCATCCATACTACAATCGAATTTGTGGAAAATTAAATTTTATTTTTTCATTCATCTTGAAACACCTATGTCTTGAACCATTAGAAGACAACTTCATTTTTGTGTCTCTGGTTTGGGTACGACTAGAGGCTTGAGTCGTACCCTTAGATATGACTCGTACCTACCTTATCCTCCTGTTTTATATCTTAGGAAGTATGTGAGAGTAACATACTATTATCTAAAGGACATGGCCTCCCCTTTGTCGTAACCGGTGTGTATGAGTCGTATACTAGTCAATCGTATAAAGTGAAGTCTTAACTCAAGTGGACTTATAGAAGTGGTCCATATTGTTAGGGAATGATTTGTACCCTTTGGCTATGACTCAATGGTTTCTACTCATACTCTAACCAGTGTAGAAGGCCTATGCGCAGCCTAGGGTACAAGTCAAGGTACCACTCGTACATTAGGGTACGGTTCCCTTGTGTGTCATATGAGGGAGTTGTACCCCTGGACTGGGCCATTTCTAGCTTTTAACTAAGGGCCTTATGGTCATTTCCTACACCCTAAACCCTAAGTCCCTTCACTATATAAGGTTATATGCCCTCCTACAACCTATTTTGGGTGGATCTAACCTCTTAAACTCTCTCTCTCTCTCAAACACTCTCAAAGTTTCTTGAGACAAGATTGGAGGCTAGGGTTTGGAGTGTGCTTATCTAAAAGATAAAAAGGAGTCAAGTTCGTGGTGAATCATCTTATTTAAGTAATGTAACTCTTTCACTTGTTAAATAACTCTAAACCCATGTATTTCACACTTGGATTAGTAAGTGTACATGGTGGTTTAGAGATCAATTGAAAAGGGTTTTGTTGCCTAATGTGAGTAATGTGGTTTCTTGCTTAGACTTGTGTTTGTATTTGATATTGATGAGGATTGGCCTATGTGGATGCGTTTTGTATATGGTTTAACATGAGGGTCTTGAGTAACCCTACTCTTAATGATTTCTACAATGAAAATGGCCTTGTTAAATGGACACACATAAGTTGGTTGTGAAAGTGTCTAAGTGAATTATCTATTTATATGTTGGTGATGTTTTGAACTAGGGCAATACAAAATAAGTATGATTATTAAAAGTTCCCAATTGCACATGCAACTGTACGTGGTCTACCAGGTAATATAGTATCCTTCAAGAAAGCCGAGTTATCAATCCCACCGAGACTAGATTTGGCAACGATTTGATTTCAGTTCACAATTTAGATTCACTTGATGCGAGAGTAACTTAAAGAAAGAATTGAGTTTTTATATTACAAGTAAATTAAATAATGCGTAAAGTAAAGATCTTGTAACAATCAATAGGAGAAAACCCAGGGTTGAAGCACTCTGAACAATCATATTATGCTATTGGAGTTCATTCATTAACTTGCTTATCTTGGTTGTTGATTTGTAGGGTAAATTGTGCAATTATGGTTTCCCAACCTCTAATCGATTACCTAAGTTGAACGTCACACCTACATCATTGAGAGGGGATGTAATAATTCACTTAAGTTCTCAACAAATATCATCCTACATATGAATCAAGTAAGGTTATCTAAGTACATCCCTATCCTAGATACTAATTAAAGTTTCTTATTTTATAAAGAATCAAGAACCATACTCTGCTTATTCTTATGTTCTATCGCCATATTCCCTCTCCCTAGTTCACAAGGTTGATAATGGATGTATTTTAAGGGTCGCGAATCCTTATAATAGTTAAAACAAGGATAAAAAAAACAACCAATATTGATAAGCAAAGAAAAAAAACTTAATCCATAGCAATAATAATACTGTTCTTGGCTTCAACCCCGGAAAGGGAGTTTTACCTACTCATAGCCATAATCAACATCCAATTAATTGTATGAATGATTAAAACCATAAAATAAAGATAAATTAAAGAAATAAAAACCTAAAAAGAAGTTTTGGTAGCCTCCAATGTTGTTCCAAGTGATCTAGGGATTCCTCCCTCCTCAAAGCGGAGTTTGGGACGTCTTATTTATAGTATTAAAGTAATAAATCCACTTGGATTATGTTTCCACATTGTTTTCCATCAGCTTGGCAGAATTTTCCCGATTTTACCAGTCGGATCGTAGCGCCATGCCATCAAATGTCATACTTTGTCACACTTTGTATAATCGCAAAAATTCATTTTAAGGTGAAATTATGAAATTTACACTCATCGCGACATGCCACTATCGTGGTGAGCCACTGGTTTTTGAGAATTGTGAAATATCCTTCTTCCATGATGTACTAAACCTCCAGGTCTCAGAAATTGGCAACTAGGCTTGTACCGCGATGCGGTGAAATCGCGCCAAGTCACTAGAAAGTGATAACTGTGATTTCCTTCTTCACCACGCCGCACCACAATCGCGAACCAACACTAGATTTCGTCAAATAGAAATTTGAGATTCTCCACGACTCTTCATAATCGCGCTACTCCAATGGAATTCGACCAATGAAATTTTTTTGGTCGGCGCGACACGGTGACTTTATAAACGTGAAGTTTTGCTTTCCAGCTTGTCTTTCTGAGCTATGTTCCTATGACTTTTATTCCTTCTATCATGACATATCATCAATGTATCCAATTGCGTCCAATTCATTACGATTTGATCCCTAAAAACACCAATCATATCCATTAACAACGCCTCATATAGCATTAGAACCCAACACAATAGACTAGAAAAACACCTAGCTCAAGCTAGTAATACTAGTTTCATTGGTTGAACTCTAAATGCTCAAATTGAATCAAAACTCATATAAAACCACCATTTAAACATTGTAAACACATACTTGGACACATAAATGCTCATTTATATCATTATCAACACATATAATATAAGAATCATCTTCAAAACAAGCCTAAAAAGGCTAGAATTGTAACGCTAGAATGCATAAATACACCCAACATCACCACCCCATACTTAAAGCCTTGTTCGTCCTCGAACAACTCTTAACTATAAACACCATGAGCTGACAAAACTCCACACTTCTATTACATGCAAGAAATTCAAGCTAGCACTACAATGACTACACAGATACATGTTTACAATACTCAGCATGTTATATACAATTGAAAGTTCAAGAACACTACTCCAAAGCATCTCATTCTCAAGAATTGACTCAACACATAGCAAACTCATGTATATTATTCAGTCAAGGACATCATACAAATCACACATATTCATCAAACATGTGCCCCTTATAACAAGAGATTTACCCATAATTCCTCACAATAAAGCAATTTCTATCATAATGGGTACAAGAATTGAATTACGGTCACTTTCAAAGAATTCACAAATTACACACAATGAACCATGGTCTTTCCCTTAGTGTAATGCTCCACTAATAGTCGAATGTAAATCTTAGGATCAATTAGGACTTTTTTGGATTGAAACGTAGGCTAAAGGACAGGTAGGAACTATTTGAAAATAGTAACTAACCTCTCTAAGAGCTTTAATACACTACATTAAACATTTAAAATAAATATCCAACAACCAAATTATACTTTTTCATTCACCCACACCTTTTATTTTTCCCTATCTTTTCTAAGCATTTTTCACAAATACTTGGTGGACGCATAGTTTACTACCACAAGAATCAATTTTTCTCTGTTTTCAAAATCATGGAAATATTTATATCATTTATATCAAAACCATCCACCACTCATAAAATATGAACACCAATAACTATTACCTTGGGGCATTAATGTTACCTTTTTCTTCTTCAATTTCTTAAACTCCTTACTAAATCAAAAAAAATCATTAAAGAACTTAGGACCTTTTTTGGATCAAATTATGATCTATCAAAGAAGGGGATTAGGCTATATATGAGGGTACCAAAGAAAATAAGTTAAAGGCTCAATGGGGGTTAACTAGGATAATGCACAAAGGGTAGGTAAAAGAAGGTATAAAACAAGTCTATCAAAGAAATGTCTAAATTATCTCCTAAACCCACATTCTTTATTTTACTTCACACATACACCAGGCAAGTTCTAGACATCACATGCAATAAGGAATATACAAACAAAATTCTCACATCACACATGGCACATGCTCAACTCAATAGGATCATCATATACTCCCAACCAACAATAGCATAAATTCAAATTTAAGCCACAAAACTAGAGTCACAAACTTGAGGCTAAGAGTCTCAAAAGTAGGAATTCACTCATTCAACATGCTTTTATCAACAAACCCACTTGCATCATATAATCAAAAATAGCACCAAAAAGAATATCTTACAAAAAAAAAGTTAAATTGAGACAAAATATAAGAATTTCCCCACCCCATACTTAAAAATCTACTTTGTCCCCAAAGTGAATTTAAAGGTAAGAGATAGAAATACTCCCTGAGACATCTAGGCCTAGCTAGTAGCATCTTCACATATAAATGGGATCCATGGGACCCCACATTCAATCTTTGCCATGCTCCTTAGCTTATGTTTATAGTACTCAAACTTCCCATGAACCTATGACTCAACCAAAAACAAAACTATGTGAAGTAAAAAACTAAAAAAATTGAAAAGAAAAGATACCTAATTGACTTGGGTTGCCTCCCAAATATCTCCTAATTTAGTGTCGCGGTACTCAACTGTATTTCTTCACCCTTTTACTCCCTTTTGGGAACTATTTTTTCATTCATTTCAAACCTCTTTTACCTTTTAACATGTTGAGAATTGGTGGTTTCATCTTACGCAGCTCAATCAGGTCTTTAGAACTTGTATTTATGGCTTAGGCACCCCACACTCATCCCTTTCAAACACATTAATCATGCATAAATCTTCATATAAGGGATTTTCAATAGGGGCCTTACAAACATCAAATACTACCTCTTCATTATCTGCCCTTTTCTTGAGTGTTCCTTCTCTAACATTAATTAAAGCACCTCCGGTTGCTAAAAATGGATGCCTCAAAATTATTAGTACCTATTTGTCTACCACAAAATCAAGAAAAAAAAAGTCAACAGGAATAACAAATTTACCAACCTTAATGAGGACATCCTCAATGATTCCTTCTGGATATGCTACAGATCTGTCTGCTAGCTGCATCACCACTCGTGTCTCTTTAGGCTCTCCCAAGCCTAATTTCTTAAATAATGATATGGGCATTAAACTTATGCTTTCCCCTAAGTCACTCAATGCATGGACTTCTTTTCTCCATTTTGAATAGGGATAGTAAACTTTCCTTGATCTTTTAATTTCTTAGGGAATTTTTGTGTCATTATGCACTACACTCTTCAGTGAGTGTTATAGCCCCCACATCTTATAGTTTTACCTTTTTCGCCACCACATCCCTCAAGTACTTTTCATACTTAGGCATACTCTGCAAAATATCTAGCAAAGGTAGATTAATATACAATTCTTTGAATATGTCAATGAACTTTTTGAACAATGCTTCCTCCTTCACTTTTATATACTTTTGAGGGAAGGGCAATGGCAGTGTCTTTTTATTCTCTGGTTCAACAACTTTTTCCTTCAAGTACTTAGACTTCCTTGAATTTTCAACAACTTCTCTGGGAACCTATTTAGTTACCATATCAGCATCAACTTTCTTTGTTACCTTTGGAGGTTCTTCATAAACCTTCTTACCACTTTTAAGGTTATTGCAATGACTTTCTTGGTATTTTCTATACCACCTTGTGGTCTAGTATTTAACGCTTCCTATATTTGTCCAACCTGCAACTCTAAATTTCTCTGCCCCACTTTTTAATTCTATAATTTTTCCCTTTGACTGTTCAAATCTGTAATCAATTGTGTTTGACCAGCTACGAGTTTCTTCATTATCTCTTCCATGATGTTAGTTGATTGACTTTATTGGGCCGTTGGTTATGGGGCATTCCATGACTGATTTGGTGGATGAGTTTGCTACTTCATCTTGTAGGCATTATCATAATTTGGCCTTTGAGCATTGGCCACATACATCACAAATTTTGAATTTGAAGCACATATAGCCGTTTCATGACCTCTATTTCTTTATACCTCACACCAACCTATGGCTTGTTGGATAGAATTGACTGTGGATGTAGGTTGTACTTCTCCAAACTTTATGGTGCTGAATATTGTGTTGATCAAATTTTATAGTGCAAAAACCTGAGCTGATAGGGCTGTAAATTGGTCCACCTCCAACACACCTACAATATTTTTTGTAGAACTTCTAGAATTTGAATGCCACTCTAGATTTCTTTATGCTATGTGGTTCAGCAATGTGTATAACTCATTATAAGTTAACTCCAACTCTTAACCACCTGCAGCTAAATCTAGCAAAATCTTTGTATTGTGATCGAGAGCTTCAATAAAAGTATGAGCAAGTACCTTATTCGACTGTTGATGGTGTGGATAGTTCCGAATAAGGTCCTTAAAGCATTCCAAAGCATGATATATATTTTCATCAGGCTTCTATTTGAAGCTCACCATCTCACTGCAAAGTTTTACAGTCTTTCCTGATGGAAAAAATCTAATGAGGAATCTTCTGGCTAAGTCATCCCATGTTGTGATTGAACTGGATGGCTCTGCATTCAACCACCATTTAGCTTCCCTAGTAAGTGAATAAGGGAAAAGTGTTAGCCTCAAATAATCTGGAGTCACCCTAGTTGAAGTAAATATATTTGTAAGCTCAATGAAGGTTTGTAAGTGGACTTGTGGATCCTCGTGTGAAAGCACTGCAAACTGTCCACTGCAAATAAGAAGCTTCCCTATGTTATATTTCAACTCGAAATTCCCCCCAACTATCGATCTTTGAATTGGGGAAGTCAAGTTCACTGGAAATGGGACTTCCTCTTCCCTAACCTTCCTATCATTTACTTGTTGTTCAGCCATAGGAACAGTATTCTCTTGGTCTTCTTTGATTTGTGTAATTTTGAAGAGAAGGATTGCTTCTTTCCTATATTGGTAGTAAAGTTGCTCAGGTTCTGGGATTGGTTCTACCAGCTCCCAATCCCTTTCTAGTTTATCAACTTAAAAACCTATTTTCTGCAAATACAAAAGGAAGACCAAGTGTAAAAACACCAAATAGATCTAAAAATAAAACTAAAATAAACAATTGTCAAATTCAAGTCCCCGGTAATGGCACCAAAAACTTGTAGCGCCCAAGTGCACATACAAGTGTATGTGGTCTACCAAGTAATATAGTGGACTTCAAGAAAGTCGATTTATCGATCCTACAGAGACTAAATTTGGAAATGATTTGATTTCAATTCACAATTAAGATTCACTTGATGCGAGAGTAACTAAAAGAGAGAATTGAGTTTGTATATTGCAAGTAAATTAAATAATGCATAAAGTAAAGATCTTATAACAATCAATAGGAAAAAACCCAGGGTTGAAGCACTCTGAACAATCATATTATTCTATTGGAGTTCATTCGTTAACTTGCTTATCTTGGTTGTTGATTCGTAGGGTAAATTGTGTGATTATGGTTTCGTAACCTCTAATATATTACCTAAGTTGAACCTCACACCTACATCATTAAGCGGGGATGTAATAATTCACTTAAGTTCTTAATAAATATCATCCTAAATATGAATTAAGTAAGGTTATCTAAGTACATCCCTATCTTAGATACTAATTCAAGTTTCTTATTTTATAAAGAATCAAGAACCATACTTTGCTTATTCTCATGTTATATTGCCCTATTCCCTCTCCCGAGTTCACAAGGTTGACGATGGATGTACTTTAAGGGCCACGAATCCTTAAAATAGCTAAAACAAGAGTAAAGAAACAACCAATATTGATAAGCAAAGAAAGCAAACTTAATTCATAGCAATAATAATTATGTTCTTGGCTTCAACCCCAGAAAGGGAGTTTTTACCCACTCATAGCCATAATCAATATCCAATTAATTGTATGAATGATTAAAATCATATAAGAAAGCTAAATTAAAGAAATAAAAATATAAAAAGAAGTTTTAGTAGCCTCCAATGTTTTTCTAAGTGATATAGGGGTTCCTCCCTCCTCAAAAAAAGTTTGGGACGTTATATTTATGGTATTAAAGTCATAAACCCATTTAGATTATGTTTGGTAGAATTTTCCCAATTCTACCAGTCGATGCGTCACGCCATGCCATCAAATGTCCTTTTCTGACACACTTTGTATAATTGCGGAAATTCATTATTCAGTGAAATTGTGAAATTTACACTCACCGTGATACGCCACTATCGCAGTAAGCCACTGGTTTTTGACAATTTTGAAATCTCTTTCTTCCACAATGCGCTAAACTTCCAGGTCTCAGAAATTGGAAACTGGGCCTGTATCGCGATGCGGTGAAATTGTGCCAAGTCACTAGAAAGTGACAACTGTTATTTCCTTCTTCACCGCGATGCGCCAAAATCATGGACCAACACTACATTTTCCAAATGTAAATTTGAGTTTCTCCGTGAGGCTCCATAATCATGATACTCTACTGGAATTCGACCAACACCATTTTGTCGGTCGGCGCAATATGGTGACTTTATAAATGTGAAGTTTTGCCTTCCAGCTTGTCTTTTTGAGCTATGTTCCAATGACTTTTATTTCTTCTATCATGACATATCATCAATGTATCCAATTGCGTCTAATTCATTACGATTTAAACCCTAAGAACACCAATCATATCCATTAACCATGCCTCTTATAGCATTAGAACCCAACACAATAGACTAGAAAAATACCTAGGTCAAGCTAGTAATACTAGTTTCATTGGTTGAACTCTAAATGCTCAAATTGAATCAAAACTCATGTAAAACAACCATTTAAACATTGTAAACACATACTTGGACACATAAATACTCATTTATATCATTATCAACATATATAATATAAGAATCGTCTTCAAAACAAGGCTAAAAAGGCTAGAATAGTAACGCTAGAATGCATAAATACACCTAACATCAATTATTGACAAAAGATTATAAAGTTATTATGGGTCATTTATTATGTAATTAATGGCATTGTTGGGTTAGTGACTAGTAAGGGGTAGAATCCCCTAAACATAAAAATAAGCGTGAATTTTGTATGTTAAGCCTAAATGTGGTGAGAATGTGGTGTTAGTTTGCTAATGAAACATGAATGGTTATGTGAGTATTGATATCCATCAATGTAATTAATGATCAGTTGAATCAAGTCATTTATTCTGTGAAAACTGGTTAAATGGCTTTGTAAAGGTCATGTATGTAGCTATAGAATTGGTTTAGTGAACATGAATGAGTCATGTTAAGGACTAAATAAATATGAATACATGTAGATGGTTGGTAAAGTCCCTATTGGCCATGTATCGAGTTATAATTATTGTAAATACTTGGTAAAGGGTTGATAATTGGTATTGCATTAATGTTGTTAGCCATGTAATTAATTGTATTATGACCATATTAGTTGATGGCTAAGAAAAGGGGTTTAATTCCCTATGTTTGAACTGAAATTGTGTGTGGGACTAAAGTCATGTATAGAAATGTTAATGAATGTTTTCATAAAGAACGTATGGTCTCGTGTGGGTCTTGATGGCCGCCAATTGAATAGTATGATAAAATGAGTAAAGATATCAACCTATTGAAATAGTTGAGAAATGAAGGCTTCCATGAGGACCATGTGGTCATGTGCAGTGTTGATTGGCTAAATGAGTTAAAGCCCTAAAGTATGAAATGAACTGTGTGGATGTTATTATATGAACTAATAGGTTAAGAGTTCAAATGCCAACTAATGGTGGTTATGTGATGGCTTGTAGCTAAAGTTCCTTGCCTTATGAAATGGCTTGCATCTCAAGTCCCTTGCCTTATAAAATAGCTTGTGGCTAAATTTCCTTAGTTATAGAGATCTCTTGAGGTTAGAATACCTCACCTAATATGTACGCATTTGGTTAGAGTTCCATGCCTACTTAAATATGTGCGCATGTGATTAGAGTTCCATGCCTACTTTAATATGTGCTCATGTGATTAGAGTTCTATGACCACTTGAATATATGTTCATGTTATTAGGGTTCCATTCCCACTTTAATATGTGTGCATGTGATTAGAGTTCCATGCCCACTTAAATATGTGTGTATGTAATTAGAGTTCCATTCCTACTTGAGTATGTGAGCTTGTGATTTAAGTTTGATACCTAAGTGTATATGTGAGTATGCGATTAGATTTTCATGTATAATTGAATATGTGAGCATGTGATTAGAGTTTTATGTCTAATTGGATGAGTGAGCATGCTCTTGGAGTCCCATGCCTAACGTATTATGGTGTTTGGATAGAACCCTTATTTCCATGGGTGGATATATGGTTGTAGTCCCTTGCTTGATGAGTGTACCCATGGTTGAATTACCTTGTTTAATGATATTTGAATGTAGTTAAAATACTATTTCTAATATGAATGGGTTGAATCAAAGAGTGGAATGCTAGAGTCCTCCACTTTATCTCTCATGATTGAAGGATTTGAGAACGTTGTTATTTTTTAATATCTTGTTGGCATATGATGTACCTATATGTAAGGATAAGTGTACAAATATGATTAAATACAGTATATTGATTGGTTTTTGATTGATGATGTTATTTTATCCTTATCCTTGACTTACATGCTAGCACTTCAGCCGCTAATCGTCTTTGGATGTTATGTCCCCACGCGATATTGGGGCTAATTCTTTTGCTATATAGTGAACAAGTGTTCAAGCGATTCGTTCATCAACCTTAAAGTGGTGAGCTTCCATACTCCTAAAAACTTACCTCTCATAGTCATGTTATCTTCTATCATAGATTTGTGTAGGTTTTATACTTGGATATTATCTAAGGCATATCCCAATATATTATCAACTTCGATTGTTATAAGTTTTGTGGATGACTATGGACTTGGGTGTATCGATGAGACTATTGGCATTAATGAAATGTTAGATGATGTCTAGTATTGACTATTAGCCTTATATATTTCCGTCATCTTATTATAAGGTCAGGATTCACCCGACCCTTGTGGTTGTTTTGATGATGATTAGGATGGTTATCAGGGCAACCTCCGGATCAGTTGATCTTGAGGTTCCCATATGACATGACCCAATTTTGGGGCATATCAAGTTGGTATCAGAGCCTAGGTTCAAGGTCAGTTGGGATTTCACAAAGCCGTATCAAGTAGCGTCTTTTTTATGGGTGTGTAGTGCGCCACACTTATAAGAGAGGGGATATGAGACATTTTGGAATGCTTTCCTTTCTTGTGTTTCAATCTCAATCTATATAGAGTCTAAGAAATTAGATTCCTTTGATTTCTTCTTGATCATCTTTCAGATGATGTATCAAAGAGGATCTAGCATTCAAACAAGCTTGTTAGTCTTAACTGGGGGTGATGTGGAAAAAGTTCATCCAATTTTTGGGATTCAAACCTGATCTAGGGTCGTGATATTTGACTGTCCTTATAGGATTCCACCTATTCTCACTAACCCCACTACTGTAGATGGCATTTCTTCTCAGTCGCCTCAAAATGTTAGGTTTAGACGCTCATTTGCTCTGTCAGCTCAGTTAGATGGAAAGTAGTCCAAGAGAAGGTATTAGGTGGATCCTAATTTCTATTCTACGGCTATTTTCCCTACCTAAACTCACTGGGTGACGAGAATCTTCATATTGGTAATGCTCATCAGGGACAAGGTGCCCAACATCAAATCAACAAGGCCCAAACCTCATTCACCTATCCTCCTTGTCCGTTTTGTGGTCGATCACACTCCAGTAGTTGTGAGAAAAAAAACTGGTGTCTTAAGTATGACCAATTGGGTCACATGCGGCGGGAGTGTCCTATAGTGGCTGCTGCTTGGGAAAAACAAAATATATTGATTACCACTTCTCTAGCTTTTACACTAAGGGGTACCGCTTCAAGCTTTGACATTAGTCAAGGTCGGCTTAATGCTCTTAGTATCCCTTGAGAGCCCTGGCATCTTCTAATGTTAATGCAGGTATGTTGAAACTTTTACCTCGTGATGTGTATTATTTGCATGACCTAGGATCTACCCTTTCTGATATAACCCCATATGTGGTTATGTATCTTGATTGTGGTCCCGAGAGTCTATCAGTTCCCTTTTTTATTTCTACCCTGGTAAGAGACTCTGTGGTTGTTAGAAGTGTCTATGGGAGGTAATATCTGATAGTTGTAGAGATACTCTTATAGACTTGATAGAGTTGGGCATGGTTGATTTTAATGTCATTTTGGGAATGGATTGGTTGCATTTATGCTATGCTTCTCTCGATTGTCGGACCCGTAGGGTCATGTTCCATTCTCCTAATAAAATGGTCATTGCATGGGAACGTAGTTCGTTAATGCCTAAGGGAAGGTTCATTTCTTATCTTAAAGCCCGAAGGTTATTTTTAAAGAGGTGTTTGTATTATTTGGTTTGAGTTAAAGATTCTAACTCGGGAAGGCCTCTTTTAGAACTCGTTCCCTTGATTAATGAGTTTCTTGTCATGTCCTTTGGGATGACCAATGCCTTGGCAACATTAATGGACTTGATTAATAGGATTTTCCATCTGTTTTTGGGTTATGTTTTTCATTATCTTCATTGATGACATCTTAGTCTACTCTAACAGTGAGGCAAATCATATTGATCACCTCTATGGTGTATAGAAAATTTTGAAGGATCATCGTGTGTATGCCAAGTTCTCCAACTGTGAGTTTTATTAACAGTCATATCTTTCTTGGTTATATTACCTGTCTCTAGTGAAGGGATCATGGTAGATGCACAAATGTTATGTGGTGGTGTGTCTTATGGTATTCGGACCTAAGGACTCCTCCTTTGGTATGTTGTCGAGGTGTGTCCATTTATGACCAAGGTGGTTCCTATGGAACACTTCGTACATATAGTGTCATGTCTTTGCAGAGGGTCTTTCCTTAAGTGGCATGAGTGGTTCTTTGTAACGCCCCAAAAAATGAGTCCTGGAGCATCACACGGTGCTTGAGGCTAAGAGTAGCCCTAAGCTAACCCTTTGAGCCATTTTCATTCAGTTCAACACAAATCAACGGGATTTCCATAAATAACCCTCAAATATCAACAGAGTAATCATCATCCAAGAATAAAAGAATTTCAGAAAAATAACAAAATACGACTTATTAGTCAACTCCCAATATCTATACTAGTTTGACAAGCCTCTAAGAAAATCAATAAAACCAGCGAGCCATTGAGACATGCCCCAACTGACTCATACTCAGTTATCAAATGTAAAAAATTCTGTGAAACCAACATCAGACATCACGTCCTCGGAACATGAGGACTCACCACAACAGAGGATGTAGAACAGTGTGCTCGAAGAATCACTATCGAACCTGGAACTGAGCACCTGAACCTACATTCCGAGAAAATGCAGCCCACATTCGAAGATGTGGGTCAGTACCATGGAAAGGAACCAAGTATATGGGGGTGTATGCAGTTGTATAAACATCATCATCATAAATATTTATAAGAAATATGCAGGATGTATGAAAGATTCACATAGCCCGAAGAAAATCATCATAATCATGAGAGGATGAAATAAGTACAATAACACATATGAGTCATCATCTAATTTGTCAATCACTTTCAGTTCATCAAGAATATCAATTCTCATAATGTAAATATCATTTAAATCTTTCGAAAGAATAACTTTCACAGTTCCACTTTCAAATCACTTCACCATTCACCATAGACACAAGGAAACACACACACACTGGGAGATCCTATAACCGACATAAACTATGTGAGCTACATGGAGTCCAATGTACAACCTACGTTGGGGAGAGCCGTCCTATCCTTGCCATTGGAGTAGGACTATCGATATAAAATCCACACTAACTAGTGATCACTATATAAATCAGCCTCATGCTCACTCCTACAGGGGCCCGTAGTTCTAGGGAAGTAAGGTCTCTTTATACCTCCCACTCGGTGCTAAATATTTCTCCTGGAATTAGGTCAACTCATTTCAAAGACAACCCACAACAAAACAATTTCAGTAATATATAAATATACATCGGGAGCCATCATGCTTCCCATCTATCAAAATCAACCACGTTGTGGATTTTTTTCACACTCGAGTTAAAAACAACTCCATTAAGACCAAAAGGTCAAATCATTCAAAATATCTCAAATATTCAACATCAACGTGCTTATAACACACACTTTCTCAAAAAACACAATTTCCAATGGGGATTCACGACCCAAATATCAAAATTATGATAAATATCATTCAAGATTCATGCTTTATATCACCACACACGTAAATTCATCTTTCAAAATCATAAACATCAAGATTTCATAATAATCATCATAGGATATGGGTTCATGCTTCAAATTCGTAAAAATCAAATAAAATCATGCGTTTGTAAAGAAAATTACTTTTGGACACAAGAACGAAAGAGAGTTCTTCTTGAAAAACCCCACATACCTTGAATGATGAACTTTAGATTGATACTAATTTTTGAGATGTTAATCGTGCCTTTGAATGATGGTTCTTGGAGTTCTTGAACTAGGAACTTGGAATCATGAATAAATTTGCAGAATTAATGGTGAACTTTGGAGGTTCTTGAAGTTGGATGTAGGAGCTTAGGGTTTTCTTTTTGAGGGAATTTGATGAAATATAATATATAATGCTTCTAATAGGGTTTAATATAGGGTTTGAACGGATTTTGGGTGAGGGGGGATGACCAAAACGCCCCTAAAAATTAAAAAAATTCTCGAATCTGTCCTTTGGTGGACTATTTTGATAGTCTAAAGTAGATCAACCATAACGTTTTACTCCGATATCCAAATTAGATAAAACTAATTTCATTAGAAAGAGAACTCTCATATCGTTCCGTTGATATATAGTATCCCACCCGGATCATTGTGTACGAGGAGTTATGATCATTTGTAATTGACCCAAAAATTTGCTTTTGATAGGCTGAAGTAGATCGACCATAACTTTTTGCTCCGATAGACAAATTGGATGAAACCAATTTCATTGGAAAGAGGACTCGTAAAGATTTCCGTTGATATATAGTTGATTGCCCAGATCATTATGTACAAGGAGTTATGATTCTTTAAAGTTGGAGCAAAAATACGTCAGTCCTCAGTACTTTTTCCTGCACGTTTACCTGTTCACTACTATTCACAGTTCGATCGGAATGTTCATAACTCATCGCTCGAGTGTCATTTTGGATGATCCACATATCATTGGAAAGATTATTCGATACTCTATGTAATGGTGGGTCATAATCTAAGACATTCCACACGAAAAATTTATAATTCATTCTAGAAGACAGAACCCAACACGTTTACGGAAAAATTTCAACGAAAAATTTTTTAGGGTATCACATCACCCCCCCTGGAAACATTCGTCCTCGAATGATGCTAGACATGCCAAGCTTAGATAGGGAATAGAGCATACAACTGAAACCATTCGTTAGACTCATCACCACATCGTTTCTCACTCCGAATGCAACATAGAATGCATAAATTCAAGAAACTACAGCTGAACACATAATAAATGACAGCTGAACTGCTGCAACTTTTATCAAAAGTGCATGATTTAGGAAAGAACGGTACCTTCGGCTTGATCGGAGTTCGCGGAAAATAGGTTCGGGTACTTGGATCACATATCCGCCTCAGCTTCCCAAGTTGCACCCTCAACAAATTGGTTTCACCACAACACCTTGACCAAGGGAACTTCTTTGTTCCTTAGTCTTCGGACACTGAAATCAAGAATCTCAACAGAAATCTCATCAAAAGAAAGATTTTCTTGAATGTCAGCACTCACAGAGGAATCCACTACCATAGCATCGCTAATATGCTTTCTAAGAATGGAGACATGGAATATTGGATGAACAGAGAACAACTCGGAAGGCAACTCGACCTCATAAGCTACCTTACCAACACGGCTAAGAATTTTGTAAGGACCAACATAATGGGGACTAAGCTTCCCCTTCTTTTCAAATCTCTTCACCCTCCTCATGGGTGAAATTTTCAGATACACTAGGTTACCAACTTCAAACTCAAGGTCTCTCCTTCTAACATCCACATATGACTTCTGATGACTCTGTGCAGTTTTCAACCTTTCCCTAATCAAATTAACTTTTTTCATAGCCTCAAATACCGAATCAGGACCACTCACAGCCACTTCACCCACCTCGAACCAACCTATGGGTGATTTACACTTCCTCCCATATAAGGCTTCAAACGGAGTCATGCCAATACTAGAGTGGAAACTGTTATTGTAAGAAAACTCTATCAACGGTAAGTGATCATCCCAACTTCCCTTAAACTCAAGTGCACAAGCCCTCAACATATCCTCTAAGGTGTTGATGGTCCGCTCAGCCTGACCATCGGTCTGCGGATGAAAAGCAGAACTCAAAACCACTTGGGTACCAAGACCCTTCTGAAAAGCTTTCAAAAATTGTGAAGTGAACTGAGTACCCCTATCCGAAATAATAGACAAGGGAACTCCATGCAGTCTGACTAGCTCTCGGATATATAATCTAGCGTAATCCTCAGCAGTATATGAAGTATGAACAGGCAAGAAATAACAAGACTTAGTCAACCTATCAACCACAACCCAAATGGAATCATGATGGCATCGGGAAGGAGGTAAACCAATCACAAAGTCCATATTTATCTCTTCCCACTTCCAGGTGGGAATACTAAAATCTTGTATCATACCATCAGGTCTTTGGTGTTCAACCTTAACCTGTTGGCATGCTGTACACATAGCTACAAATGCTGCTATATCTTTCTTCATGCCACTCCACCAATAGATTTCCCGCAAGTCTCGGTACATCTTGGGATGAATAGAATATCGTGCCCCATGCGCTTCAGCCATAATCGTCTATCTTAGATCATCAACATTCGGGACATACAATCTACCCTGCAATCTCAACACACCATCTCCCCCTTGGGAGAAAACATCTACTTTTTGGTCCTTGACTAACTCCTTCAATCTGACCAAACTAGCATCTAAGTATTGCTTTTCCTTTACTTCCGAAACCAAGGAGGATTCGGAACTACTTTGAACCCCTATACTACCTTCAGCAGAGTCAAATAACCTATCCCCTAATCTAGCCAAACGATGTACATCACGATCCAAATCTTTCTTACCTTCTACCACATGTGAAGCACTACCCATGGACACTCTACTTAGGGAATCCGCCACAACATTGGCCTTGCTCGGATGGTACAGCACACTTATTTCATAGTCCTTTAACAATTCTAACCATTGTCTCTGCCTAAGATTCAATTCTCTCTGGGTAAACACATACTGAAGACTCTTATGATCAGTGAAAACATCAACATGGACACCATACAAATAGTTTCTCCTGATTTTCAAAGAAAACACAACAGCAGCCCACTCAAGGTCATGGGTGGGGTAATTTTTCTCATGGGGTTTCAACTGTCTAGAAGTATAAGCTATCACCTTACCCTTCTGCATCAATACGCAACCCAACCCAACTCTCAAAGTATCACAGTACACCACAAAACCATCAACACCATCAGGCAAAGTCAAAATAGGGGCTGAAGTGAGTCGAGTCTTCAACCCCTGAAAATTCTTCTTACAAGATTCAGACCACAAGAACTTCACTTTCTTTTGGGTCAACCGAGTTATAGGAGATGCCATAGAAGAGAAACGCTCAACAAAATAGCGGTAATAGCTAGCTAAACCCAAGAAACTTTGGATATTAGTCAGAGAAATAGGTCTAGGCCAATTTCTAACAGCTTTGGTCTTTTAGGGATCAACTCTAATACCCTCGAAAGAAATGATATGACCTAGAAAAGCAACTAACCTTAGCCAAAACTCACACTTACTGAACTTGGAAAACAACTTGTGATCTCTAAGGGTTTGCAAGACAGTTTGGAGATGATCAAAATGTCCATCCTCACTACGGGAGTACACCAGTATATCATCGATGAACACTATAAAAAACATATCCAGGTATGAACACTCAATTCATAAGGTCCATGAAAGCTGCTGGGGCATTAGTTAACCCGAAAGACATAACAAGAAACTCAAAATGGCCATAACGAGTTCGAAAAGTGGTTTTCTGGATGTCACTCTCCCTAACTTTGAGTTGATGATAGCCGGAACGAAGGCCTATCTTTGAGAAACAACTTGCACCTTGCAATTGGTCAAACAAATCATCTATTCTCGGAAGGGGGTACTTATTTTTTATGGTGACTTTATTAAGTTTGCGGTAATCAATGCACATACGCGAAGAGCCATCTTTCTTTCTCACAAACAGCACAGGAGCACCCTAAGGAAAAACACTGGCCTTATGAAACCCTTATCTAGTAGATCTTCGAGTTACACTTTTAACTTCTTACGTTCTGCAGGGACCATACGGTAAGGAGGAATAGAAATGGGCTGAGTATCAGGAAGAAGATCAATCCTAAACTCTATCTCTCTATCAGGAGGTATCCCTGGGAGATTATCCGAAGAGACATCAGAAAACTCATTGACGACGTTAACAAACTGGAGAATTAGAGTCTCAGACTTAGTGTCTTTGATTCTAACCAAATGGTAAATACACCCCTTGGAAATAACCTTTCTAGCTTTGAGGTAAGAGATAAAATGACTCTTGGGTGACACAGAATTCCCACACCACTCAAACACGGATGCACCCGAAAACTGAAAATTGACCACTCGGGTTCGACAATCAATAGAGGCATAAGAAGAATACATCTAATCCATACCCAGAATCACATCAAAATCTACCATGTCTAACTCAATCAAATCAGCCAATAAGGCTCTATAAAGAACGGTAATAGGAAACTTTTATACACTTTCTGGGCAACAATCGAATCACCCACTGGGGTAGAAACTAGGATAGGCTCAGGAATAATCTCAGGACTCATTTCAAAATTCACAGCAATCAAAGGTGTAACATATGAGAAACTAGATCCAGGATCCAACAAAGTATACACATCAAACTGAAATATACGAAGCATACCAGTAACAACATCGAGAGAGTCCTCTTGTTCTTGGCGGGATAATAAAGCATAGAATCTATTCTGGCACTGCCCGCCAGTATTGCTAGAAGAGGCACCCTGAGCTAGGGTTAGGCGAGTCGCTAAAACTGGAGCACTAACAGTCTGAGTCTGGGTCTGAGGGCGATAGTCACTATGCCCTTGTCCATCCTGTGGAAAATCTCTAACTCTGTGACCCATGTCACCACACCGGAACAACCCCTCTTCTCACCCCAACACTCACCCAAATGAGCCCTACCACACTTAGGACACAAGGGACGATTTGGCTTGCTGCCAGCACTGTACTGGGACCTGGATGCATATGACCTGTTACCTTGCTCCTGCCAACCTCTAGGCATGGGATCACTAGTAGATAACGGTGCTGGCATAGATGAACAATCCTAACGCTAAGGGCGACTCCCTCCCTACGATCTAGTTTGACCCTATCCGTGCGGCTTGGACTTAGCTCTCTTATTCCCTCTCATTTTATCCCTCTCCTTAATATTGACTACCTCAATCTATTGGGCATAAGTCATCATCCTATAAAGATTCATCTCATTATTCAGCATAGCAGACCTACACTCCTTAACCACATAACTAGACACTCTAGTTATAAACTTACTTATACTAGCCCGATTATCAGCCACTAAGTCAGGAGCATACTTGGCCAACTGATTGAACTTTAGACAGTACTCCCTAACAATCATAGAGCCCTGTCATAGGTTCATAAACTCTTCCACCTTCGCCTCCCTTATCTCCAAAGTGAAAAACTTATCCAGGAATGCATCCTGGAACTCTTGCCAAGTTGTAGGGACAGCTCCCTCACCTCTACCTTTCCTCCAAGAAACAACCCAGTCATAAGCAACGTCTTTCAACCTATACGCATCCAACTCCACACTATATTCCTCAGATACATGCATCACCTGAGTAATCTTCCGCACCTCCTCTAAAAACAACCGTAGATCTTCATCAGACTTAGACTCATAGAATTCTAGCAGATTTATCCACATGAAGTCATGGATCCTGGCCGCAGTTAATCACCTCTCTGCTGCTGTAGAGCCGGGGCAGGGTTGGCCTGAATATTTGCAGTAACAGCTTGGGCCAGCGCCTGAAAGACTGCTTGAAATTTAGCATGAGACACATTTTCATTCAATGGGTCAGTGGGTTGAGGTTGATGACCATCACTATTTCTTCTCGCTCGATGTGGAGGCATATTTTTGAAAGAGGAGAGCACGAATCAATAGTAGAGAGAGACACTTTAAGCATGATAGACTTTTGAAAGAAAGAATCACACTTTTTTCTAAAATGTCTTGTAGCCTCTTGCTCATAGATGTGGCACGCTACACACCAATGATCAAGACTCTACTTAACGCGGCTTGTCAGACTCCCTAGGATACCTTAAAACCTTAGGCTCTGATACCAAGTTTGTAACACCCTGGAAAATGGGACCCGAAGCGTCACACGGTGCTTGAGGCTACGAGTGGCCCTAAGCTAACCCTTTGAGCCATTTTTATTCAGTTCAACACAAATCAATGGGGTTTCCATAAATAACCCTCAAATATCAACAGAGTAATCATCATCCAAGAATAAGAGAATTTTAGAAAGATAACAAAATACGACTTATTAGTCAACTCCAAACATCTATACTAGTCTGACAAGCCTCTAAGAAAATCAATAAAACCAGTGAGCCATTGAGACATGCCCTAACTGACTCATACTCAGTTATCAAATGTAAAAAATTCTGTGAAACCAACATCAGACATCACATCCTTGGAATATGAGGACTCACCACAACAGAGAATGTAGAACAGTATGCTCGAAGAATCACTGTCGAACCTAGAACTGAGCACCTGAACCTACATTCCGAGAAAATGCAGCCCACATTCGAAGATGTGGGTCAGTACCATGGAAAGGAACCGAGTATATGGGGGTGTATGCAGTTGTATAAATATCATCATCATAAATATTTATAGGAAATATACAGGATGTACGAAAGACTCACATAGCCCGAAGAAAATCATCATAATCATGAGAGGATGAAATAAGTACAATAACACATGTGAGTCATCATATAATTTGTCAATCACTTTCAGTTCATCAAGAATATCAATTCTCATAATGTAAATATCATTTAAATCTTTCGAAAGAATAACTTTTACAATTCCATGTTCAAATCACTTCACCATTCACCATAGACATAAGGAAACACACACACACAGGGAGATCCTATAACCGACCTAAACCATGTGAGTTACATGGAGTCCAACATATAACCCACATTGGGGAGAGTTGTCCTATCCTTGCCATTGGAGTAGGACTATCGATATCAAATCCATACAAACTAGTGATCACTATATAAATCAGTCTCAGGCTTACTCCTACGGGGGCACGTAGTTCTAGGAAAGTAAGGTCGCTTTATACCTCCCACTCGGTGCTAAAGATTTCTCCTGGACTTAGCTCAAATCATTTTAAAGACAATCCACAACAAAACAATTTACGTAATATATAAATATACATCGGGAGCCATCATACTTCCCATCTATCAAAATCAACCACGTTGTGGATTTCTTTCACACTCGAGTTCAAAACAACTCCATTAATACCAAAAGGTCAAATCATTCAAAATATCTCAAATATTCAACATCAACGTTCTTATAACACACACTTTCTCAAAAAAATACAATTTCCAATGAGGATTCACGACCCAAATATCAAAATTATGATAAATATCATTCAAGATTCATGCTTTATGTCTCCACATATGTAAATTCATCTTTCAAAATCATAAACATCAAGAGTTCATAATAATCATTATAAGATATGGGTTCATGCTTCAAATTCATAAAAATCAAATAAAAATCATGCCTTTGTAAAGAATATTACTTTTGGGCACAAGAATAAAAGAGAGTTCTTGTTGAAAAACCCCACATACCTTGAATGATGAACTTTAGATTGATACTCATTTTTGAAATGTTAATATTACCTTTGAATGATGGTTCTTGGAGTTCATGAACTAGGAACTTGGAATCTTGAATAAATTTGCAGAATTAATGGTGAACTTTGGAGGTTCATGAAGTTGGATGTAGGAGCTTAGGGTTTTCTTTTTTAGGGAATTTAATGAAATATAACATATAATGCTTCTAATAGGGTTTAATATAGGGTTTTTACGGATTTTGGGTGAGGGTAAATGACCAAAACACCCCTAAAAATCAAATAATTCTCGAATCTATCCTTTGATGGACTGTTTTGATAGTCTGAAGTAGATCAACCATAACGTTTTACTTTGCTATCCAAATTAGATGAAACCAATTTCATTAGAAAGATGACTCTCATATCTTTCCATTTATATATAGTATCTCACCCATATCATTGTGTATGAGGAGTTATGATCGTTTGAAGTTGACCCAAAAATTTTCTTTTGATAGGCTGAAGTAGATCGACCATAACTTTTTGCTCCGATAAGACAAATTGGATGAAACTAATTTCATTGGAAAGAGGACTCACAGAGCTTTCCGTTGATATATAGTAGATCACCCAGATCATTATGTACAAGGAGTTATGATCATTTAAATTTGGAGCAAAAATACGCCAGGCCTCAGTACTTTTTCCTGCACGTTTTACTGTTCACTACTATTGACGGTTCGATCGCAATGTTCATAACTTGTTGTTCGGGTGTCCGTTTTGGATGATCAACATATCGTTGGAAATATTATTCGATACTCTAAGCATTGGTGGGTCATAATCTAAGACATTCTACATGGAAAATTTATAATTCATTCTAGAAGATAAAACCCAACACGTTTAAGCACAAAATTTCAATGAAAAATTCCCCAAGGTATTACATTCTTGTGATTTAGTTCCTACGTGACCCATCTTGTATTTCATAGTGGCTCGGGGAGCATTGTAATATTTTTAAGTGGTAAGTTTTGATGTCCCTTAATGGGGGAGATTCTAGGATGCCTTTTTAAGTCATTGTATGGTAGAAGATATTGTTCTCCCATTTGATGGTATGAGGTTAGTAACGGTAATTAGAGTGACTTGATTTAGTTCACCAAGCCTTGGAAAGATAGAGATGATTCATACGAGGTTGAAAGCCACTGTAAGTCGCCAAGAGTCCTATACGGACGTGTGGCATAGGATCTTAGATTTTAGTGCTAATGATTGGTTATTCTTAAAGGTGTCTCCCACAGAAGGAGTGATGCGAGTCAGTAAAAAGAGAAAATTTTAATCCTCATTACATTGGTTCCTATTTGGTCTCGGAGGGGGAATGGCGATGTTGCCTATGAGTTGGAGTTATCTTCTAGATTAAACTCCATTTTCCTCGGGTTTATTGTCTTTCAATGGTTGCGAGGATGCATATACGAACCTTCATTGATTGTTCCCTTAGAACACGTTGGTATTTTTGGGTTCCTTGTTTTATAAGGGGGTCCTAGTGAGGATTTTAGGTTGGAAAGTTCACCGAAGGTGGACGATAAAAGTCTCTTTGGTGAAGGTTCTATGGAGGAACCAATAAGTCTGAGGAATCTACTTGGGAGATAGAGGAGGACATGATGTCCAAGTATCCATAATTGTTTTCCATTCCAATAACTCAAGCTTAAGGTTTGTGTTGGTGTTCCTAATGTGGTCTATGTCTTTGATAGACAATGGGTGAAATCTCAATGCTTATAATTGATTAATGTCTTTTTTTGGCAATGGATTAAAGTTCCCAATGCTTGAGTTGCCTTATATCATTGAAAGTCGATGGGATTAAGCCCTTGAGCTTTGGATTGACCAAGTGTTTTGATAAATGATAGGTTGGAATTCCAAAGACCAATAAAACAAAATAGTTGATTGATGATGACCATGATCTGAGTTATATTATCTCCGTGTTGTGAGCTTATTCTAACTTGTGTAAGGGTTGGTTTGATGCATGTTGATGTGTTAATTTATATTTATGCTTTCCTTACCCATCATTCGCAGAAGAATGATCCAAGTTAGAGAGAATTAAAACACTTATGTCTTGAACCATTTGAAGAAAACTTCATATTTTTGTGTCTCTGGGTTGGGTACGATATAGGCTTGAGTCTTAACCTTAGATACGACTCATACCCACCTTGCCCATCCCTCTCATATCCTAGAAAGTATGTGAGGGTAACACACTATTCACTATATGACATGGCCTCCCCTTAGTCATAACTACTTAATCTTATAGAGTGAAATCTCAACTCAAGCAAACTATTTTTTATACGAGTAGTACATACGGTTAGGGCATGAGTCGTACCCTTTGTATACGACTCAAGGGTTTCCACTAGTACTCTAACCAGTGTAGAAGGCATAGGAGGAGCCTAGGGTATAAGTCAAGGTACAACTCATACCTTAGGGTATGGTTCCCTAGTGTGTCGTATAAGAGAGTCGTACCCCTGGACGGGGTCTTTTTCCAGCTTTTAACTAAGGGCCTTGTGGTCATTTCCTACACCCTAAACCCTAAGTCCCTTCACTATATAAGGTTATATAGCCGCCTAAAATCTATTTTGGGTGGATCTAACTTCCTACACTCTCTCAAACACTCTCAAAATTTTTGAGATAAGATAGAAGGCTAGGGTTTGGAGGGTACCCTTGTTAAATAATTCTAAATCCATGTATTTTGCACTTGGATTATTAAGTGTACATGGTGGTTTTGAAATCAATTGAAAAGGATTTTAGTGTCTAATGATGAGTAATATGGTATCTTGCTTAGACTTGTGTTTGTTTATGATATTGATGATTATGTTTCTATGTGGATAGTAGTTGTATACGGTTTAACATGATGGTCTTGAGTAACCCTAATCTTAATAATTTCTGCCATGAAAATAGCCTTGTTAAAGGGATGCACATAAGGTGGTTATGAAAATGTCTAAGTGAAATGTCTAGTTACATGTTGGTGATGTTTTGAAAAAGGGAAAGGGAAAAATAAGTATGATGATTGACAAATGATATTGTAAATTTATTGCGAGTCATGTATAGTGTAATTGATGGCATTGCTAGGTTAGTGACTAATAGGGGTAGAAGCCCCTAAATATGAAAATGAGCTTGATATGTGTGTGTTGAGCCTAAATATGGTGAGAATATGGTATAAGTTTTCTAATGAAACATGAATGGTTATGCGGGTCTTAATGACCGTAAATTTAATTAATGATGAGTTGAATCATGGTATTTAGTCTATTGACGTGATCAGTAGTTAAATAGCTTTGTGAAGGTCAAGTGTGTATCTATGGAACTGGTCTAGTGAACATGAATGAGTCATGATAAGGACTAAATAAATGTGAATACTTGTAGATGGTTGGTAAAGGCCTTGTTTGCCATGAATTGAGTTATAATGATTGTAAATGCTTGGAAAATGGTTGATAATTGGTGTTGTGTTAATGTTGTTAGCCATGTAATTAATTGAATTATGACCATATTGGTTGATGGCTAAGAAAAGGGGTTTAACTCCCTAAGTTTGAATTAAAATTGTGTGGGGGACTAAAGTGTGGAATAGAAATGTTAATGAATGTTTTCATAAAGACCTCATGGTCTCGTGTGGGTCTTGATGACTGCTAATTAAATTGTATAAGAAAATGAGTTAAGACATCAGCCTATTGAAATGTTTGAGCAATGAAGGCTCCCATGAGGACTATGTAGTCATGTGTAGTTTTGAATTGGCTAAACAACTTAAAGCCCTTAAGTGTGAAATATATTGTGTGGATGTAAATGTATTAACTTATGGGTTAAGAGTGCAAATGCCGACTAATGGTGGTTATGTGATGGCTTGTGGATAATGTCTCTTGCTTAAATAGATCTCTTGAGGTTAGAATACCTCGCCTAATATGTGCGCATATTATTAGAGTTCCATGCCCACTTGAATATGTGTGCATGTTATCAGAGTTCCATTCCCACATGAATATGTGAGCATGTGATTAGAGTTCCATGCCCACTTGAATATGTGTGCATATGATTAGCATTCTATGCCCACTTAAATATGTGTGCATGTAATTAGAGTTCCATGCTTAATTATATATGTGAGCGTGTGATTAGAGTTTCATGTCTAATTGAATGTGTTAGCATGTGATTAGAGTTTCATGTCTAATTGAATCTGTTAGCATGTGCTTAAATTCCCATGCCTAATGGATTGTGGTATATGGATAGAACCTTTGTTTCCGTGGATGGATATGTGGTTGTAGTCCCTTTCTTAATGAGTGTACCCATGGTTGAAGTACCTTATCTAATTACATGTGAATATGGTTGAAATACAATGTCTAATATGAATGGGTTGAACCTAAGTGTGGAATGCTAGAGTCCTCCACTTTATGTCTCGTTATTGAAGGATTTAAGAACGTTGTTAAGTGTTGAAATCTTGTTGTCATGTGATTTACCTATATGTAAGGATAAGTGTATAAATATGATTGAATACAATATATTGACTGGTTGTTTATTGATGATGTTATTTTATCCTTATCCTTGAGTTACATACTAGTGCTTCAACCACTAACCATCTCCGGACTCTATGTCTCCACATGACATAGGGGCCAGAGCATCTTCTTCTTTTTTACGCAGTGAACAAGTGTTCAAGCATTTCGTGCATTAACCTTAAAGTGGAGAGCTTTCATACTCTGGAAGACCTACCTCTCAAAGTCACGTTATATTCTGTCATAGACTTTCATAGGTTTGGTACTTGGCTATTGTCGGGGGCATGCCCCGACATATTATCGACTTCAGTTGTTAGAGATTTTGTGGATCACTATGGATTTGGGTGAATCGGCTAGACTATTGACATAAATGAAATGTTAGATGTTTCTAGTATTGAGTATTAGACTTATATATTTCCTTCATCTTATTATAAGGTCGGGATTCACCCGACCCTTGTGGTTGTTGTGATGAACGTTAGGTTGGGTTATCGGGGCGACTTCCAGTTCAGTTGATCTTGAGGTTCCCATATGACATGACCCTATTTCAAGGCGTGTCACATGTTATTTATTGGGGTGTAATGAGTGGATTGGAATTCCAGTTCAACAACGATTCCTTCAATTCATCTTTCTTGATTTCGGCTGTCTTGAAAAATTCTTCCATGGTAGCATCACAATTTTTCCTATTCCAATCCCGATACCATCGCTTATTGGTTTTGAAAAATGACTGGTAGAGTCCAGTTTTACTACTAGTCATTTTTTTTCCTGGAACAAAGCTATAGTCAAGAGAGGAACCTTTATTCACTTTGATTTAGTGAAGTAGGAATATTTTTTATGCCAACACAGAGTAGTTTCTCTTACCTTTAAAGAAAAAACAACACAGTGGTTAATATGTTATATTCCATTAGTAATAAATAATTTAAGATGGTAAGACGGGAGGGTAAGCACATAAAGTTGTTTCTTCTCTCACGTGAATTGATCCATGGGGTAATAATGACTCAATAATTGCAATGAACAGGATTCTGCTCATTGATATGGATAAGTGAAATTTATCCAGAAGGTTCAACTCTTCCTCTTTCCTACCTTATGCCTTCTTTCACAGAACGGGGCTTTTGAAGATAGAGGACAGGCCGAAAGGCAGCCTATGTATCCCACGAAGGAGAAATCTGGCCCTACATGGTTCGAACAGCTGTAAAAAGGATTGTTTTCATTTCATTTCATTCACTAAACTTTATTACATTAGGGAAAAGTATATTCAAGTAAAATAAAGGTTGCTACATTTAAAGATGGATTCTAGATAGTGGAAAGTTCTTCGATTTTCTTTGCATTCCTCTACTTCATGGATGGTTTGGCATGAATTCCAATTGAATTTTTTCAATTCTAATCAATTTCTTTAAATCAAATTGGAAATTGTGATACTTCTCAATTGTATGTCCTTTGCTTCCATTATGATATTGACAGATGTCATCACCTTTCCTCCATTTGGCAGACCCTTTCCTTTCCTTCGCTCGGCTGGATGGAGGATCTTCACTTGGACCAACTTGGAGTAAATATCCTCATAGCTATCCTTAAAATCTATGAAGTACAAAAAACTAATTGTGGGATCACTAGTAATGGACACTCCTAGTTCAATCCTATCACACTCCAACATAGTGTGAGGTCAATACAAGTGAGAAATTTTACCTTTGTTGATCAAATCACATATTTTAGCTTTCAACACACTACATTTATCTATGATATGTCCTTTTTGGAACAAATCTTATGCACAGATCTTATGTTTATCTTCTGGGCCATATTGAGGCCCTTGAGTTTTAATTGGGCATAAAGTTCTCATAGCTTGCTATATTTGGTAAATATCTAAGACTTTCACAATTTTTTATTCTCTCATGTAGTTCCCTGTACTTTCTTTGAGTGTGATCGATTCGTCTCCTTACCTGAACCTTGAAGGTAAAAATTTGTTATCCGCATCTTCAACCCATTCTTTTATTTCACTCATGAGTTCTTCGAGTGTCATGGGTGTTTCCTCTTTCATGAGGTTTTTATCTTCTAGTTCTTTCTTTTTATTTTCTCCAATCATCTTTCCAATCATTCCAGCAACTATTTCAAATTCCATGGTCAATTGTTTGATCCCTCTATCAGGGTCTCTTTTTGGTATTTCCTTCCTTTTTCTCAACATACGGTCGAACATAGCAATCTTTGCTTTTGTTAGGGCGGTTTGTTCCTCCAATTTCTTATTCTTTGCCTTGAAAACATACTCTTCTTGTTTAATAAATAGGTTGACATTGGTATTCTTTCTTTTGGCCACAACAGTCTTCTTAGCCACTTCCTTGTTTTCCACCTTTAGTGTATTGTCTATTTGGTCTAACTCCACCAATTGCCTCTTGACTTGAGCAATTCTCCGATTGCTTTTTTGGTCCTTCCTACAATGGCTTCTTTTAATTCCATAGTCAACATTCCTGAAATGGTAGGAATAACTTTTAGGAAATTTTAAGAATAATTGCGGACTTTTCTGAGATACTTGGAAAACTTGGAGTATGTTTGGTCGCACTTTTATATGTAGGTGTTGATTTTTACTTAGAGGTGCACTATGAAAAATGAGATTGGATCAATTCACCTCTAATTCAAAGAAACATAACGCGTATAAGCACATAAAACAGTTATATCACACGAGCATATAAATAAACACGCATCCTAATTGGGGACCCTTATAAGACAAGGGTTGGTCTATCGCGTTTGAAGGAAGATTATGCCTTGAAACATCTATCCATTATCCCCGAAAATTATTTTCATAAATATCCAAAAGGACATAGATACCTACAAAGTAGCAAGTGAGAGATACAATTGTTGAAAAATAGGAAAATAAAATGCGAGAAAACAATCCCACGGAGGGATAAAAAATAAAAACACTCATAAATGCCTACAAAGTAGTAAATGAGGGATACAATTTTTAGAAAAAAGGAAAATAACATGAGAGAAAAACAGTCCCGTGCAAGGGATAAAATAGAAAACACTAGCATCTAGATAATCTTTCGTCGGTCTTCACTTTCTTTTCTTTGTCCACCTCGTGTCACATGCGAAATATGTTTGTGATCAAGTAACTTTACATACAATTACGACTTTCATATCTATTAGAGAACGAATATCCTATATGCTTCTTGAGGATTTTCTTGACTTATGCACTTCGATATTTCTACATAATCCTTGGAGCGTTCATCTGTTCTTGAATCTTCTTAGGGGATTGATCGATCCACACCTACACAAAGCAAAAAAGGTGATATTTTCTCTGGCCCTAAATGATAATGGATTTATATTAACTGGCATAAACTTCATTCAACACATAAGTATCATTCGCCTGTAATTGAACTCGTGGTCAATATATGCAGGGTAGGTTTTCTAATGGGCCCAATACCCCCTCAACTATTGGGTAGTCCTAGGCTCAAGCCTAAAAGATGGTTTTGGTTTCACTTTATTGTAAGCGTGTAGAGTGGGCCTCGATTAGGATCCCAAGTGCACAACTTGAATTTAGAAATACGAACAGCCATCGGACACCTAACATGTCAATAAATCATCGTATTCTCAATACTTGATTTGAAATTGACCAATAGAGACTGGGACATCTGTGAAACCCCAAATAATTTATATATCAAATGAGGGAGAATATATCATGAATGCAAATAATAGATATAATCACAAGGAAATATCAACCACCACATTAAATCAAGTAAAGTCAAATAATCAATCAAAACAGTCTAAAATTTGGTTTCTCAACGAAGTCGCCATATCTATTTTATACATTTTACACTTCGAAGGGTTTGAAAAACATCGATTTTTGACCTTTTAAACTATTTCAAAACTTTAAAGAAAATTTTGAAATTATTTACGAAATTACAGAGTCGCCACTTAATTTTGAGAAAATATTAAGAAAAACTAAAAATATTTTAAAGACTTGAAAACGGAAACAAATTTTTAAAATTAAAGAAAATAGGTAAGAATTCAGGTAACTCTTTGAAAAGGTTTTTAAGGCATTCAAGCACATCTGTTAAAACGGTTCACCAAAAGATAATTTTGACCGATTTTACTAATTTTGAAAAATGTGACTAATTTTGTAAAATCTAGAAACTTATTTCCAAAATATGACATTCATTTTATTCTAGTGAAAAATTATTTATTTAAATTAAGGAAAAAACCGCTCTTGAAAGAAAAAGTTAACTAACTCCAATTCTTGTATCCATATAAAGAAAAAAATAGATTATTTTCAACAAAAGAGAAAGTGATTTTAAATATCATTATTGGTAATAGAAAACTTTATTTTTAAGGTAAAACACCAATTCAAACAATTTATGAAATTTGACTAGTGGAAGTATTTTGAATTTTTGCAAAACATTAATTTTTCAAGTTGAGAAAAATTCTTTTAACGTAAACAAACCAACTTTACACATTAAACGAAATGAAATGCCATTTTTTGATTTTCTAAGGATTCAGTCATAAAGAAAGTTCTTTTAGTGATCTTAGATAATAAACTATGTGATAAATTACAAGAAAAGGAAAATGCAGAGATAAAACAAAAATGACAATTCAAAGGGACTTTATTTAGATATAACCAAATTTAAGAGTTTAATACAAGAACATAAACCAAGTATGAATTACAAAAATAAATAAATAAAAAGTGAAAGTTGAGAAAAAGCGAGTTTTGAACCCGTTTGAACCTGTACGGCTTCAATCCTTAAGACTAGTTTTTGACTAGTCTTCAACCAAGCTACAAACTTCTTTGACTAGTTTTTCTATCCATTTGAGGCCTTGAAACAAGATTCGGTGTTGTTTTTGGGCCTCTTTGACCCACTAGAATGTGCAGAGAAAGGCAGGAGTCCATTTGGACTCGTACAGGTATCACATGTATCAGGAAACGAAACTAGGATTAGTGTATGCCCGTGGACAAATTTATATCAAGGAAAACTTCACTTTTAACATACTACTAAATGACTTATTCATGCTTATTTTAGGGGAGTGCAAATTGTGAAAATTAGAAGCCATTGTTCATGGTGACTTTTAAAGAGAGAAACCTATCACGACATAATTAAACAAGCCACATAAAATACTATTCAATTCAAAGGAATGGCACTGATGTCATGACAAATGAAAATCTAACAAAAAGAACATGTGGCCTTGGCTTATCTATTATTTGAGATGATAAGGAAGTACGAGAAAAGAGTTAAAGAATCATGCAGTGATTGGACTAGACACTATGTCATGTTGAATTTCAACAAAGCAAAATAATGTAATCCGAAACAGTATGACATCAAAAACCCAAGAGAAAAAAAGTTATCCTATAATTTTCTGATTTAGTTGAAGTGAACCATATTTCAATTTGGGAATAAAAACATGTCAAAAAAAAAACAAGATGAGAAGGAATTTTCACTACCCGATTAAGGCTACACCATAAGATCTGGTCGATTAAATAACTTGACTCATCTACAATCATATTCCAACAACATATTCGAACATGCAAATAGGATAATATAGGTGAATAACTGGTTCTCGACTAAGTCAATAATAAGACACTTTGAAAAGTAAAACATGAAGATGGTCTGGGAAATATTCATGTTATTAGTACAAAGGATGTGTGTATATAAAACAAGTGTTACTTTATACGAGTAAGAC
Organism: Capsicum annuum; assembly: GCF_002878395.1. Lineage (NCBI taxonomy): Eukaryota > Viridiplantae > Streptophyta > Magnoliopsida > Solanales > Solanaceae > Capsicum > Capsicum annuum. Next base: position 101,179,943 of record NC_061117.1, read on the forward strand.
TAACGTTCTGTCCAAATTTATAACTATCATGTTGACACAATTTGGGAAGATGTGAAGACTAACATAATTGATGAAGGAACAAAGTAACAACCAGATTTACCAACATAATGTGAGAAGGCATTTGATAACGGATAGTTAGATATGAAGACAGAAAATTATGAAGTTCTTCGTCGTCTCTTAACCCAAACTTGAGACAAAGAGATACAGCCTTATCCCTTCCTTGACCATTTCAAGTAAGTCATGAGGGAATGCTTGGCTTGAAATGTACTCAAATCACGACATCAACTAATCAATGAACACTTTGAATTGTCAAAAACACATAAAACTCCAAGAAAGTCATAACGATACTTCTATCATCTAACTTTTACTACTATTTGTACACCAAAACATACCAAACGTCAAAATATCAACCACAAATTGGAAAACTTCAGCAGATTTTATCTCCAGTTAGTTTCAATATGACAACAATTTTAAATTCAGCCCCAAATCTCTACCTTAAACAGATTTTCACAATAAACTCCAAAACAACCATCGAATTTCATTAGATTGCTCAACACATGGGGTCAGAAAAAGGTTAAGCAATTATAAAACATTAAAGAGAATTCATATAAAATTAGGCAAGTCTAAATTTAACACGAGACAAAAATATCACTGTTACAAAGTGCAAAGTCTAGGAATTGAAGATTAGGTGAGTAGTTTACCTTTTTAGGAGTAGCAAAATGAGACTTCGAGCTTCGTTGGAATTTTGCAACCACCGCCGAAATAAACTTGGATTCTTAGTCTAGAAATTCGAGCTCTAATGACTCTTATCAAATTTCTTGGCACCGGAATACTTCTTCGAATAGTAAAATCCCATGCTTTTTTGGGGTTTCCTCTATCCGAACTCTCCAATACCCTTTGTTCAATGGATAGAAGAAACCTTAGAAAATTTAGAAAAAAGTACATGTGATAGTTTATATAATTTAAAAAACTCACTACGAGAAAAACAACACAAGATAATAAATAACATTGAAAATTTAGAATTAGATATACATTACAGTATAGTTTATATAATTTAAAAAACTCACTACGAGAAAAACAACACAAGATAATAAATAACATTGAAAATTTAGAATTAGATATACATTACAGTACAGTTAAGATAAATTATTATACAGAAATTTGTAACTCTGCAATTAACACAGGATAAAATAATAAACCAAACAAATTAATGAATATATCTTACGAAAAGAATAAATCATTAAAAAATATTGAAACAAAATTTAAGAAATATCCACGCACAAAGAAAAATAGATTCATTATATATATACTAAATCTATTTCATAAATTAGTTATCCGAAATCTATTTCATAAATTAGTTATCCGCCTATATCCGCACCCCCTACAAATGGTAGGGGGGAGTACTTAAATAT